>NC_090401.1:37853340-38153340 GCF_036365525.1 Heterodontus francisci | reverse complement strand
CCCTGTCCGTTGATTTCTGCAGGGCCTTTGGTGAAGCATGGGTTATTTCTTAGCAGTAGAATAATGGCTTTTTTCCACATAACCCAGGTAGGCCACAATTGTAAACAAGAGGGCAACCGGTAACTAAAGATAAAAGTGGGCTATAAGGGCAATGAACTAATCTCTCTTCAGTTTTCTCAAGAGGAACACCTCCTTGGTTAGGCTAAATCACTATGTTGCACTGGAAATGAGTCCCCCCTTTTGTTGGTTACCATGGTAATGAAACTTTGTAAATGTTAGCAGAGGCATGAATAGTTCTTCTTGCACAGCTTCTAATTAATGGACTGGACAGAGGCATGACATCGTCTCTTCATAAAAATAATAGTTTTTGAGAGAGTGCCAGAATGCCATCCAGCCTGCTCCAGTTAATTGACTCAATTTTTTCTCACAAAAACCCCCCACAATAGCCAGTAATTTCAAGCAATTTCAAATGAAACAGCACAGCCAAGCATTACTGGAACCATTAAAACATTGTCAAAAAACACCAACGTTACTGTGAAGATGGTGTTGCAGGCCCCCACCTGCCAAGAATGTGGTATATTAATTTCGCCACATGGACATTAAATTTCAAATTGTTGCTGGGAAGAAGAGAAGGCCTGATACAAGGGTTGTCAAGCCCCTGGCCGGAAGGACATTTTTGCATATTAATAGACACTGCTTCGAACAAAGAACCATTCCCTGACCCACCCAACACACAAAGCCAGAAGTGGTTATACCAGTCATGTGACTATCCTGCTGGCCAACTTGGGGAGGTTTAAATTGTACAGATAGAATTTGAACTGGCAGAAAGCTCTTGGCTCCTAGATTGAAAAGAGCCTCTCCTGTCTGCTCCCATCTCTTTCTCACAGAACTCCAAGACCCATTGAAGACACATGAACCCCAAAAGAGAAAAGTCTCCAACAATGAACACGGTTTAAGAAGAATACTGGACCCCAATGAAAAGCAAGATCATGCCTTCAATCAAGGACTCTACAGCGAGCTCGAAGCACAGTAACAAAAAACCCTCCTCAGAGATTATCTCAAACCTTACCACCTTATCATTTCTTCTGCTCTTTTCTGTCCCTATCTGCATGTGTTTATCACGTGTGCATGCTAGCGTGGGCATGTCGTGTATCTGTAGGTGTTAACCAAATTTAAGTTTAATAAATTTCACTTTTCTTCTTTAAACCCAAGAAAACCTGTTTGTGCTCATTTCTTTGCCTTATAATCGGAAAGCGGTGAACAAGGATTCACCAAGGGGGATCTAAAAACAGTGTGTTTAAAAATAAAAATTCGATTACAGTAAGACCAGGTGAAGGCTGAAAGGGACCCCTAGACCTCTTTCTCATCTGGTTGTAACAAAGATGCACATCATCAAAACTTAAGCACTGTATAAATGACACAGAGCAAAGCTCGGTCATTTGACAAAAGAGCCCAGTCCTGCTGAATTTAAATGAAGCAGCTGATTTTACTGATCAGAAGCTGTTTGAGTGGAAATATCAATTTAAAGTTAATTCAATAGTTTTGGTTTAAGAAATTAAGTCATTTCCAATGGGAGGCATTTCAATTTGAAATAACGTTGTTCAAAATAATTTTAGAAATAAAAAGGAATGGACTATAATTTAACAAGGTAGGGATTCTAAAATAAATTTTGCTCTTTTACACCAGTCAAAAGGTTGAGTACAGCATCTCTACTAGCTGCATGAGGCTGAGAATGTGGATGGTTAAAATTTTAATCTATTTGTAAAAGGTATACGAATAGGATGCTAATTCAATATGCAGACATAACTGCAGAAGTATGGCAGGTAATGTTGCATCAACCATATCCACATATTATTGTGTATGTGCATTGTTGCAATAAAAAGTTACCTTTCTATTAGTGAAACTTTATGTCATGAGCACAGAGGCATGGCTCATATTCTTATTTTGGCCATTCCCTAAGAATGTGAGCAAATCTATGATCAAGCTATATATTAGTTATCCAACCAAAATGTTATGACTTCGACTGTATTGGCAATCAACATATTGCTACTTGCACTACTAAGGTCATATTGGGCAAGTATAATAACTTTGCATCCATTACCCAGGCCCGAAGCATATACAAATAAATGGCCCAATCCCTGTTTGGGATGTTCTGTCCAAGGTTGGTTTGTTGGCTGCACTAAGAAAAATAGGGCTGGCGATCACTTTCTAGACTCAACCAACAAGGTAAGCAATTTACCTGAACGTGGAAGGATGAGGATGAGGATTGTACCTGCTGACCCCACATTTAAATGGAACCAATCACCATCACTCCAACCCCCCCAGTGGCATTTGTTCTCATCTCTGGCTGGTCCCTTTCCCAAATCACCCACTCCCTTCCCCTGTCTGAACCCCCCTGAACCCCAGCCCAGTGTTCCCTGGTTCCCCCAATTCCCAGACCCGGACCCCCACATTCCCTGGTCCCCTGATCCCAGACCAAATCTTCCACAACACAACCTCCAGAGCCACTGACGAGAGTCAATGCAACACTAGCAGTGGCACGATTTTTCACAAGTCTTCGCCAGTCGGCACCAATGCCACATTATAATGAGACCAGAGGCCCAATATCTTGGGAGGTACAGGCCTCACCATTCAGCCAAAGGGAATACTCAGGTCTGAGTCAAGATTGACCATGACTGTTGGCCAGTGAGTGATGGGGGTTGGGGGGGGAGGTGGAATTGAGCAGTGTCTGAGGGCTAGTGGTGCAGTTGGTGGGATATGGCATTTAAAGATGCATTCACTGAACTTGACCACTCATGTGAGGCTAGTAAACCTTTAGCGGCATTCAGGTCCTCAAGGCGTGACTCCTGGCATTGACCTATATAGTTGTTATCTGCTCCCACTGCCCTTTGAGAGGGTGTCTGGAGGGCTTCCTGGCCCTCTGCAGACACAGGACATCTCTCCTACTTTTCACCTCCTCCATCATGCCACTAGCAGAGCATCCAAAAATCTTAGAGCTCGTTATTTATTTATTTATTTAGAGATACAGCACTGAAACAGGCCCTTCGGCCCATCGAGTCTGTGCCGACCAACAACCACCCATTTATACTAATCCTACATTAACCCCATATTCTCTACCACATCCCCACCATTCTCCTACCACCTACCTATACTAGGGGCAATTTACAATGGCCAATTTACCTATCAACCTGCAAGTCTTTGGCTGTGGGAGGAAACCGGAGCACCCGGCGGAAACCCACACAGACACAGGGAGAACTTGCAAACTCCGCACAGGCAGTACCCAGAACTGAATCCAGGTCGCTGGAGCTGTGAGGCTGCGGTGCTAACCACTGCGCCACTGTGCCACCCATCTGTAATGCTGTGCCATTACTCAATGTTTTACAGGTGAGATTCACGATCTGCATGACTGCCAGCATGTAGCCACTCACAATATTGATCCCCTGCTCAGGCATCCAATCAACAGCGTAGTTAGGACTGGCTGGACATCTAAATCATTTAAAACAGCAGGCAGCACGAAGTTGGCGTACTACCTGCTTTTCAGGCAATGAATGCGCAATCCCTGAGCCCATTCCTGGGGGCCATCAAATTTAGGCCCCTACTTGTCTTAACCTGCACAATAAGTGGACTTGCTTGTGAATGGTTTCTTAATAGTTACTGACATTTGACCAAATGCTGCGGAATTCCGATTCCTGTCAATTACAATTCTCCAAGGCTCGACTGAATAACATAACTGGCGTGTCAAAATACAGTGCTTTTGCAGTCAGCACGAGTCAGAAGACAAAACTAGTTGGAACTGGGCAGGTCTAGTTTTCTCAGCCACATTGCCAAACAGCAACACTGTAGTTAGCTTCCCTCATCTGCCAGTCAGGCAACTTCATGCAGGCACTGCTCACCCAACTGTTTTGTTTAAAGCAGGAAAACTCCTCACGTCACTGCACTGCTGAGACCCTTTGAAAAGTATAAGGATGTTGCAATGTTTGGTAAAGCATTGCATTATCACATTAAAACTCCCTCAAGTCACATCATTCTGCACTCTTAAACTGCCAAATATCTTGCTCTTGGCCTTTAATTCATCTTGCCATCTCAGCAGCTATTGATTTGCTAAATCACACCCTCTCACCACCTTTGACAACCTTGTCCCCACTAAAAACTACGACTCTCTCTCAAACTAATCATTCCCCAGGTATATCCTTCGTCTCTGCTCCCTCAAGTCCAAGGGATGCAGACTTGAATGCCTTTGTCAAATAACTGATTTAACCATTCATCACCAGGTCTGGCCAGAGCAGTAATAGCAGTATCAGGCAATGCTGTCCATCACTAAAACTGCCCACTTTTCAAAGATCGTCCAGGAAGGCAAATATATTACCCCACTACTCTTCTCTACCACTAACTGTTTTCTTAATCCACCCTCCTCTCCTCCAACAATAAGTGCGATGATCTCATGGACTTTTTTGTTGCAAAGCTGCCTCTGCTGCTTCCCTCCCTTTTCCCAGCTCACTGCACCTACTTCCTCTAAGGTTACCACTTGCCCCAATTCTGAATTCGCATCTTCCTCTAGTTTCTCTCCCATCTCCCATTGTGCCCTTTCAGAGTTCATTTTGTTGATCCAGTGTTTGCTCTTTAAATCCTCTTTTCGCTGAACTACCGAACACAACTTAGATTTCTGACTCCTATGTTAGCCAACATTAATGGTTCTCTCAAGTGCTGTCCGCTTCTCTTTCAAATCCGCTGGCAACACCCATCTCAAGAAAAAAACACCAAGCTTTGACCAGTCAGTCCTTGCCCTCCATCTTGAGCCTCCCTTTCCTTTCCAAAGACCTTGAACGTGTTGTCTCCTCCCAAATCCGTGCCCATCTTTCTTCAATCTTCTTGGTCGAATTCCTCCAATCAGGTTTCTGCCCCTGTCATATTACTGAAACCGTTCTGGTCAAAGTCACAAACAACATCCTATGTGGCTGTTGAATGAGTTCTTTATGTTGTCTGATGCAACATAAATGAGATGCGTGGAGTCCAGTTGGTTGAAGATCCCTAACAAGTTTATTAACAGTTAAACTATTATATACAGTACAGAGCAAACTATTTATAGAACCTTCGTCTGGGTGTTATTGTTGCAGAGTGGTGCTGGCTTGTAGTCACATGACTACAGCCTGGTACTTAGCTCATTAGCATACTAAGATCTTAAAGGGAAATCATTCTTATTGTTGATGGGTGTTTTTGCAACTGAAGGGCTGTTTCCAGTGGCGTTCTGCATGGCTCAGTACTGGGTCCCCTGCTTTTTGTGGTATACATTAACGATTTGGATGTAAATGTGGGGGGCATGATCAAGAAGTTTGCAGATGACACAAAGATTGGCTGTGTGGTAGATAGTGAGGAGGATAGCTGTAGGAAGATATTGATGGTCTGGTCAGATGGGCAGAAAAGTGGCAAATGGAATTCAACCCAGAGAAGTATAAGATGATGCATTTGGGGAGGTTAAAGAAGGCAAAGGAATACACGATTAATGGGGAAATACTGAGAGAGGTGTAGAGGAAGTGAGGAACCTTGGAGTAAATGTCCACAGATCCCTGAAGGTAGCAGGACAGGTTGATAAGGTGGTTAAGAAGACATATGGAATCCTTTCCTTTATTAGCCAAGGTATAGAATACAAGAGCAGGGAGGTTATGCTGGAACTGTATAAATCATTGGTTAGGCCACAACTTGAGTATTGTGTGCAGTTCTGGTTACCTAATTACAGAAAGGATGTAATTGCACTAGAGTGGGCGCAGAGGAGATTTACCAGGATGTTGCCGGGACTGGAAAAACACAGCTATGAGGAAAGATTGGATTGGCTGGGGTTGTTGTCCTGGGAACAGAGACGCTGAGGGGAGATCTGATTGAAATGTACAAAATTTTGAGGCGCCTGGATAGAGTGGAGGTGAAGAGCCTATTTACCTAAGCAGAGAGGTAAGTGACTAGGGGGCATGGATTTAAAGTGATTGGTAGAAAGATTAGCGGGGAGACGAAGAAAAGTTTTTTCACCCAGAGGGTGGTGGGGTTCTGGAACCCACTGCCTGAAAGGGTAGTTGAGGCAGAATTCCTCAACTCATTTAAGTCTGGATATGCACCTCAAGTGCCGCAATCTGCAGAGCTACGGACCAAATGCTGGAAGGTGGAATTAGAATGGGTGGAACATTTTTCGGTCAGCACAGACACGATGGGCCAAGTGGCCTCTTTCTGTGCTGTAAACTACGTTTCTATGTTTCTAAGGTGATCACACAACAGATGTGACAAGGGACAACTATCCCTCCTCGTCCTCCACACTCTCTGGGCAGCCTTTGACACAGCTGACACGAAATTCTGCTCCATCACCTCTCCAATATTGTCCTCCGGGGTGGGACTGCATCGTCTGGTTTTATTCTTATCTATCCTATCATAGCCAGAGAATCAGCTACAGTGGCTTCTCTTCCTGCTCCTGCAACGTTACCTCTGGTGTTCCCCAAGGATCTATCCTTCGCCCTCTCCTATTTCTCATCTACATACTGCCCCTCAATGACATCATCCAAAAACCACTTCAGATTTCACACATACACTGACGATACCCAGCTCTATCTCACCACCACCTCTCTCGATCCCACCATTGTCTCTAAATTGGCTGACTGCTTGTCCGACATCCAGTATTGAATAAGAAGAAATTTCCAGTACAATATTGGGAAAACAGAAGCAATTTTCTTTGGTCCCTGTAACAAATCTGTTCCCTTTCCATCAACTTCATATCTCTCCCTGGCAAACTGGTCACTACTTTGGTGTTATATTTGACCCCGAGATGGGCTTCTGACTGCACATCTGCACCAGCACTAACAGCGTCTATTTCCACCTCCATAATATCGCCCGACTTTGCCCTCGCTTCAGCTTATGTGCTGCTAAAACCCTCCTCCATGCCTTTGTTACCTGTAGGTTGACACAACGACCTCCTGACCAGCTTCCCACGTTCTACTCTTGGTAAACTTGAGGTCATTCAAAACTCCACTGCTTGTATCCTAACTTGTAAAAAGCCCCACTCACTCATCAGCCCTGTGCTCGCCGACTGACATTGATTCCTGGTGGACATGCAATGCCTCAATTTTAAAATTCTCATACTTGTTTTCAAATCCCTCCATGGCCTGGCCTCTCCCCATCTCTCTAAGCTTCTTCAGCCCTATAACCACCACTTGCCCGCACCCCCCACTGCCAGATCTCTGGGCTCCGCCAATTCTGGCCTCTGAGCATTCCTGATTTTAAATCACACCATCATTGGTGGCTGTGCCTTCAGCTGCATAGGACCTAAGCTCTAGAATTCCCTCCCTATTTCTCTCTACCTCTCTTTTGTTCTTTAAGACACTCCTTAAAACTCTTTGACAAAGATTTTGCCTAATTTCTCCTTGTATGGCTCAGTGTCCAATCTCGTTCCATAATGCCTTGGAACATTTTATTACATTATAGATGCTATATAAATGCAAGTTGTTATTGTTGTTGTTAATTTTCATTACACACTCAGGGAGGTCCTGGCCCTTATACTAGTTTTCCAGAGTTCAGTGTTTTACTCTTCACATACAGAACTCCCATGTTTCCAATAATATAAAGGTTAGAACAGAATTAGCACATGGTGAGGATGCATCCTCAATTCCCAAACTTTTCTCCTCCTTCACCAACCAAACTTTATTATAGTTTAAGCTTTTGAACATAGTTTCCTTTTTACTGCTTGTACCAAGCTCCCAGCTAGTGAATAAACTGTGTACTTTGTAACTCAGGAATGCATATCTTAGATGGTGTAGCCTTGGACCAACAATTATCTTATTTTGTAATCATTAGGTGCATATATTAACTTAGGAGATATAGGAGTGAATTCTGTTAATTTGAACATGGAAATTATCATATGGCTGGCCGGAATTGTAAATTTACAATGCACTTTTGAACAATAGGTTTCTGCTATGAAGAGCCAGTTATTCTTTTCAGCTTAGTTCCTCTAGAAAAAAAAAATCAACTTCTCCTTGCTTTACCGATTGCTCTGGGAAGCAAATAGTATATTTAGGTTTAAAGAGAGATTTATTCCAAACATCCTCCTGCGTATAATTTGAGTTACTTTATATTTTTCACATCTATCAGTGGATCTCTCTCAAAGACGTCCCAGCAGCAAAAAACTTTCGGCTTAAAAGCTAAATTTCCTTGAATGTGTGATTGTCAATCAATTGTGATCAAAAGACACCACTGGAAGCAATCAGCAAATTCTGCCACCTTGGCTCTAAGGTGACAGACAACCTGTCCCTTGATGAAGAACTCAGCACATGCATTGGAAAGGCAGCCACCAACTTTGGCGAACTGACAAAATGGGCATGGTTTTTTTTTATTCATTCATGGGATGTGGGCGTCGCAGGCCAGGCCAGCATTTATTGCCCATCCCTAATTGCCCTTGAACTGAGTGGCTTGCTAGGCCATTTCGAGGGCATGTAAGAGTCAACCACAAACAACAAATTGACCTGCAGGACCAAGATGCTTATATACAATAAATGAAAAATGCTGCGGATGCTGGAAATCTAAAATAAAAACAGGAAGTGCTGGAAATACTCAGCAGGTCTGCCAGCATCTGTGGATCATCACCTTGCTCTCACACCAACATTTCTGTCCTCGGCCTGCTCCAGTGAAGTTCCCTTTCACTTGCTCGAGGAACAGCACCTCACCTTCCAATTAGGCACTTTACAGCCTTCTGGATACAACATTGAGTTTAAGAATTTCAGACCATAACTGCAATTTTGATTTTTTTTTTAACCACATGCCAGTCATAAACTTGTTTTTCATGTTTTTGCTTTCAGACAGAGCTGTTCATTATTCAGCCATTAACGCTCTCTCTGCACAAATGCTTTGTCTTTTATGACAACTGTTACCACTCCCTTTGCCTCTTGTTCCATGACACCTTTGTCATTTAATGTTTCCCGCCCTCTACCCTATCACAGACCTTCCATTTCGTTTTTCTCTCCCCCACCCCCTTTCACTTTCTCAAATCCCATTACATTTCTAACCTTTGCCAGTTCTGATGGAAGTTCATCGACCTGAAATGTTAACTGTTTCTCTCTCCACAGAGGCTCCCAGTATTTCCAGCACTTTGTTTTAATTCTTGTTTATTGACAAGCTCTGTATCCTCAGCATATTGCTGTATGGCAGTGAAGCCTGGACAACTTACATCTACCAAGGAAAAAATCTCAATAATTTCCAACTCTGGTGTCTACGATGCATCCTCGGCATCACATGGAAATACAAAGTCATCAAATGAAGCAATCCTTTCTATGCTAAACATGCTGGTGCTACTCAAGCAAAGAAGGCTTCGCTGGCTTGAGCATGTGCACGGAATGGAAGATGGCCACATTCAGGGATATGCTATATGGGGAGGTAGCCCATGCCAAGCAACCAGCAGGGCACCCAAAGCTCCAATTCAAGGATTCTGTCAACAGAGACATGAAAACCCTCAACATCAATCACAACCAATGGGAAACTCTAGCTGATGGTTGATGTAAATGGCGACACCAGCTGTGGGCAGGAATTTGCCACGATGACGACATGTGGTTTCAGAAGCTCCAAAGCAGACGTCAGTCATGGAAACAAGGTGTCAGCAGAGATCATCCCTCACCACTGGCAAGGGGCACCTTCATGCGTGGCACTTGTGGCACGCTTTGTCTTTCCAGAATTGGCATGTTCAGGCATAAAAGAAGTGCAGCAGATGATCTCACCTGACCACAAAGTTCTGAGGCTGCATTCCCATCATCACTCGCAGATGGGAGGATGCCAATCAAACCTGTGTTAAAATAGGATTGTTTTGATCACGTGACAAATGCACACATATTCTTAATGCTTTCTAAAAATTAAGATAACATATTACAAGGAATATCCAACTAAGTACTAGTAGATAAGAAAATTAATGTACCTAGACTTTCTGATATGGGTGTTTAGATCCAAATGGTTAAAAAGTGGGGTCTTTAGACAGAAGGAAGTTTGCACAGAATTTTCCCAAGGTTAGCTGATTAGTGTAGTTCTAGGTACACAATTGGATGGATGCAGAGAGTACACTAGTACTGGGAATAGAAAACTGTAACTAAATTACATTTATAGGGTGGGCACCCATTAAAGAGAAATGTCAGAATAGGGTGAGAAAAATGTTGAGAACCTTTAGAAAGGCTTAAAATGTGTCTGAAGACATTAGTGCTCTTTACTAATGCTGAAGGGGAAAGGACTAAGAAGGGACAGGCAAAATAAAAGTCCATGTTGCAAGACTTGTGACACCAAGAATCTGACCCCCCTGTTTAACGAATGCTGAAGCAAATATGCTGCACAAGAGGCTTGAAAGGCGGGGGGCCAATCACTTTATGGCACTATCTTCATTAGTCAGCATTGCATCGTGGCTACAAGAACGTCAGGGCAAATTGGAGCCACCAACCGACAATTACAATTATTGGTTGCATTAGCCCATGCTTCAAGGTAGTTGGAGGTGTCCTTGCAGTAGAAAGCACAGCTCTGCCTCTAGGGACAGAAGTAGGCCATTCAGCCTCTCAAGCCTGCTCTGCCATTCAGTTAGATCATGGCTGATTTGTATTTTAGCTTCATATATCTCTCGATACCCATCAATTTCAGTCTTGAAAGCTTCATTAGTCCCACTGTCCGCAGCCTTTTAGATGAGAGAATTCCAGGTTTCCACTGCCTTTTGCATGAAAAAGTGCTTCTTGATTTCACTCCTAAATGGCCTGACTCTAAACGTATCTAACATAATGGCCCTTTATTCTTCCTTTCCCCACCAGAGGAAATAGTTTCATTGTATCTATCCTCTCAAATCCTTTTAGCATTTTAAACACCTCGATTGGATAACCCATCAAACCTCTAGATTCTAAGTTTATGCAAACTGTCCTCATAATTTAACCCTTTAAACCTCATCTAGCTCTCTGCTGACTGACCCTTAAGAAAGTTCCCCATGGTCCTCATCAGGCAGGTGCAACAATGCCTGCAGATATGGCTGGTGACTTCTTGTTAAGGGCTACCAGACAGGCCTGTGTATTACCTTGGGATACCTTATTTCATGCAGTATCACTGAAAGTGTGACAGACTGACTGTAGTACTTCTACCAACATTGTTGTTAGCCAGGCAGTTACTATCTCAATGATTCCAATGGCTGTCCTGTTCCAGTGTCCTTAGGGACTTTATAGCTTGCTACGAATGCTTTCATTTTTTAAAAATTAAATTTTGAAGAATTGTGGATTAAACCTGAAAAGGAGTCCATGGATTTTTTTTTAAACTAGGGTCACTGAGAGGTCTGGATTATAAATAGTTACTGAAAGCCACCTGTCTTCAAATAATTACCCAGCAGGTGTTGTTTTTGACTTGGGGAAGATGTTTAGAGAGAAGTGACAAGTCAAGATTTATAGAGATCACGTGGCTTGTCTTTTGTGACAATCTTTATGGTTTCACTGTGGACAGTGAGTTGGGAAATGGACAATGGTTTGAAAAGATAGTTGGAGAAAACTTGCCAAGAAGAACAAACAACTCCAACTCAGTCTGTTCCAGCAATTTAAAGAAGCCTGCCAATTTTCCATCTCTCGAGAAGCTAAGAAGCAAAAATAAGAAGCAGACTGCAACTGTTGCAGCCTTTCTGCTATAACGCCTGTCTGAACCCTCTGTTGCTGCATTTCCTGGAAAGCCTAACCAAACTGATCTTCAACGTCATCTGAAAAGAACTGTTCTAGGGAGATCCCAGTGACAGCCATCAATACGCATTTGGGATACCAAACCAAAACAAAGGACATCTTTCCATATCTTCTGTTTCTTCTTCAAGACTTAGTAAGTATTTAACCAAAGTGGCTTTTTTTCTCTATATCTTTTTGTAACGGAGCTCTAAAACGAAAATCCCTTTATTTTTCCAGTTAACTGGGGTATTTATGTATGTGTGTGAGAGAGTGTGGGTGACTGAGGTTAAAAGGGAACTTTTATATTTCAATCTGTGTGTGTTATGCTTTTCTTAATTGCTGGTTAAGACTTGTTTTATAATAAACAGATAATTTTGTTGTTTATTAAAGAAACCTGGTTGATGGGTTTTATTTTTATCTCAGAATAGAGTCTATGATTGACGTATCAGTAAGTGGGAAAAAATTTAAACATGTGTTGTGGCCTGTGGAGAACTGGAACTAGAATAAACAGTGCACTCCTCCCACCTCGTCATAACAAGCTTCTGCAGGTACTAATCATCTGCCAAAGCGAAGTAGGTTCGTTACTTTCATACCATAATCTTCAGAAAGCACTGGTGGGCACAGAACACCCTGTGGGCTGCTCAGTCTGTCTGGAATTCCTACATTGTTCTTCCTCTCCTCTGTCAAACAAATGTCAGGAAGGGAGCTTCGCATTGAGGAATCTCAAGAATGGTGCTGGGGCAATAAGCAAACAAATCATCAAGGTTCATGAGAAATCAAGTGCCAGCAAAAAAATATGGTTAAGAATGGACTGAAAATTAACATTACATAGAAACATAGAAAATAGGAGCAGGAGTAGGCCATTCGGCCCTTCAGGCCTGCTCTGCTATTCAAAAAAGATCATGGCTGATTGCCTAATTCAGTACCCTGTTCCCACTTTCTCCCCATATCCCTGGATCCCTTTGGCATTTAGAAATATATTTATCTCCTTCTTGAATATATTTAATGACTTGGCCTCCACTGCCGTCTGCAGGAGAGAATTCCACAGGTTCACCACCCTCTGAGTGAAGAAATTTCTCCTCATCTCGGTTCTAAATGGCATACCCCATATCCTGAGACTGTGACTCCTGGTTCTGGACTCCCCAGCCATCGGGAACATCCTCCCTACATCTAGCCTGTCTAGTCCTGTTCGAATTTTATAGGTTTCTCTGAGTTCCACTCTTATTCTTCTAAACTCTAGTGAATATAGGCCTAGTCGACCCAATCTCTTCTGATATGTCAATCCTACCATCCCAGGAATCAGCCTAGTAAATCTTCTTTGCACTCCCTCCATGGCAGGAACATCCTTCCTCAGATAAGGAGACCAAAACTGCATACAATACTCCAGATGTGGTCTCACCAAGGCCCTGTATAACTGCAGTAAGACATCCTTGCTCCTGTACTGAAATCCTCTTGCAATGAAGGCCAACATACCATTCGCCTTCCTAACTGCTTGCTGCACCTGAATGCTTGCTTTCAGCGACTGGTGTACAAGGACACCCAGGTCTCATTGCACCTCCCCCTTTCCCAATCTATCACCATTCAGATAATAATCTGCCTTTCTGTTTTTACAACCAAAGTGGATAACCTCACATTTATCCATGTTATACTGCATCTGCCATGCATTTGCCCACTCACCCAACTTGTCCAAATCACATTGGAGCCTCTTTGCATCCTCCTCACAACTCACATTTCCCCCCAGCTTTGTGTCATCTGCAAACTTGGAAATGATACATTTAGTTCCCTCACCAAAGTCATTAATATATATACTGTGAATAGCTGGGGCCCAAGCACTGATCCCTGCGGTACCCCACTAGTCACTGCCTGCCACCCAGAAAAAGACCCGTTTATTCTTACTCTCTGTTTCCTGTCTGTCAGCCAATTCTCAATCCATGCCAGTATATTACCCCCAATCCCGTGCACTTTAATTTTGCACACTAACCTCTTATGTGGGACCTTATCAAAAGCCTTCTGAAAATCCAAATACACCATATCCACTGGTTCTCTCTTATCTATTCTACTAGTTACATCCTCAAAAAACTCCAGTAGATTTGTTGAGCATGATTTCCCTTTTGTAAACCCATGCTGACTTTGCCCAATCCCGTTTATGCTTTCCAGGTGTTCTGCTATCACATCCTTTATAATAGACTCTAGCATTTTCCCCACTACTGATGTAAGGCTAACTGGTCTGTAATTCCCTGTTTTTTCTCTCCATCCTTTTTTTTAAATAGTGGGGTTACATTTGCCACCCTCCAATCTGTAGGAACTGCTCCAGAGTCTATAGAATTTTGGAAGATGACCACCAATGCATCCACTATTTCCAGAGCCACTTCCTTTAGTACTCTGGGATGTAGATTATCGGGCCTTGGGGATTTGTCAGCCTTTAACCCCATTAATTTCCCTAGCACTTTTTTTTTTACTAATACTGATTTCCTCAGTTCCTCCCTTTCATTAGACCCTTGGTTCTCTAACCTTTCTGTGAGGTTATTTGTCCTCCTTTGTGAAGACAGAACCAAAATATATGTTTAATTGTTCTGCCTTTTCTTTGCTTCCCATTATAATTTCCCCCGTTTCCGACTGTAAGGAAGCTATATTTGTCTTCACTAACCCTTTACTCTTCACATATTTATAGAAGCTTTTACAGTCAGTTTTTATGTGGCCCTTTCATAATGTTGCATATATTTACTGTTACCCAGCAACCTGGGACAGGTGCAATAACAAAAGAAGGCATTGTATGTCTGATGGTCAGAAAATGGCTCAAATCATTATTTCAACAAAGCCTGTGTCTATTTTAAGGCAGGCACTTTCAATGCTGGCATTCTCTGTCCATGAGAAATTGTATGTGACCTAAAGGGGCTAAATTTTGGTATTCAAAATTTTTACTTGTTCCTCTGATTAGGATCACCCATAAGATAGGCAATCTGAATTGGAAATTTTAGGATCCAGCGTCTGAAATCCTAGCTTGCTTAATAGCTTTGTAACTGCAGACCACAGGATGCAACACCTATTGATGCATTAAGCTGCAGAGCCTGGAGCCTGTAAGATGAGTCATTTATATCAATTTGAAGCACATAATCTATTTCACATACCAAGCAAAGTATTGGTCGGCTAGTCTGCTGATGACTAATTCTGTTTTGGGTTTAAGGACAAAAAAATGGAATTCACCTTAAACCTGGGTTACTGCTACCTTTTAAAAAATATTAACAGGTTTTTGGCACACTCAAGATGTCTTCAGCAAAGAAGATCAGTCATACTTAGTCATTGTTTACAGAACATATATGGAGTTGTTTGTCAATATCCCATAAACTATAGTCTTGTGAACAGGTAGCTTCAATATTCTAAACCATTTGTACTTCAAGCCACATTTTTAAATTAATAGTAACAGAAACATAAGAGTTTAGTAATGATTAACTTGCCCCCAGGTGGCCATATCTCTCAGATCATAGAGTGTGCACCAGCATGAGTCACTAAATTATTTAGTATTTTACTTTTACTGGAATTTAGCAACAAATATCAGCAAATCCTATTTTTCTCCTATGAACTTAGCAAATCAGAATACCAGTATTTCAGTGTCACTGTCTAATTTCCCATAAGGGACCTCTGCAATTGACCCTTGGTTACATGTAGCTGAAACATACATCATGTAAAATCAGAGATATGATAAATGCCCCCACAAGCAAGGATGACAACTCATGCATGATAAATCACAACTGCCGGAAAGTAAAAAGTCTCATTACTTCACACTGTTGGCTAAGATAGGTAATATTTGTATCTTTTCTTGAATTGAAACAAAATCAATTCGAATGAGCCTTTTTTTTTTAGCCAATCGACATGCCATAACTCCAAGCTCAATAGCCAAGCAGCATGTCCCATTGGTCCAACATTATGGTTTCTGAAACATTTAAGTTTGTACTGAAATATGCTTTATATTAGATGGGAAACTTATACCCACTGGAAACTAGACTAAGATTATCCAAATTGACTTCGATTAGCTGCAATAAAGTAGCTGTCAGAGAGAAGTTGGCCCCCCATCAAAATTGGTTGGATTCAAACTCACGATCAAGGGGAAAAAAAAGTAATGTTTGAAGCAATTGTACCACTGTGGTTTGGACTTCATTAAAACTGCTCTTCCACTGATTTCAGAGGGATATTTGTACTGCCAGGTTTCATGCAGCTGGCAGCAACCCCAATATAAGCTTGCCAAATACAATAAAACCTAGCCACTGGGCAAATTGATTCAAAATGGGTCTTCATCACGGAATGTTAGTGAATCCAACAAGTTTATATTGGGATGCACATCTACATACAAGACCCTGCACATCAGGTAGCAACAGCATAAGCTCCTCTAGCAATCCAAAAAAAAAAGCCTCAAAGGAAAATCCCACTCTTCAGATAGTGGGAATAGCAACAAACCAAATTCTTAAAGCTAAAGTGATTGGAATTGGCTAGGTGCCAACCAGAGACCCTAGCTTCAGCTTGGCCTGTCTTTTAGATGGCAAGTCCACTGAATTGTCCCATTATCCTCAGTTTACAAAAGGAACAATTGTCTGATCCTATTGTCCTATTTTACACTTCAGAACTGCTGATTAGAGAACACCCTTTCCTATAATGTTGTGAAGTCCGGGAGTAGTGAATTCACAGATGAGATGCGAACCGTGAACTGGGACAGCTCTCCTCATTCAGAATACCAGAAAAGAAGTTCTGCACCAATATCTGCTTCCAGGCTTTCTGCAAGGAGTAGTTCTGTAATGTAACACAAGGCAGCAAGTGGAAACCAAGAGGTGGCTGCTCAGTATACAAATGATATTTCCATAAACACATTTAAGAATAATGAAGAATTTAAAAGAACTCATTTCCCTTTTACAACATCCAAGCAAAAGCATACAAAAAAAAAGATAGAGGCAGATTAAGTGAGTGCAGAAAACAGTGGCAGAAAAGAGTACAATATTGGGGAAATATGAGGTCATCCACTTTGGTTCCAAGGAAGACAAACTTGAATATTTTCTTAATGATGAGGGCCTAGGAACTGTGGAGGAGCAAATAGATTGGAGTGTCCATGTACAAAAATCATTACTTTTTGTATCATTGCACTCTCTCTTAAATCAATAAAAAACTAATGGGATGTTGGGTAATTATTACAAAATTGAGGCAGTTATTTTTCAATTGTACACAGTCTTGGTTCAATCCCATCTGGAGTATTGGTTTCAGTTTTGGGCATCACTCCTCAGAAAAGCTTTGACAGGGGGACAGAGGAGATTTACCAAAATGATACCGGGACTTAAAGAGTTAAATTATGAGGCCAAGTTGCATTTGCTTGGTTTGTATCCATGAGTTTAGAAGTCTAAGAGCTAATCTAAGAGATGCTTTAAATAATAAAGGATTTCAGTCGAGAAGATACAAATAACCTATTTCCTTTTTAGGGGCCTCTAGAACAAGGGGACACAGTCTTAAAACTGGAGCTAGGCTGTTCAGGAATGAGATTAGGAAGCACTTTTATCACAGATAAGGTAGTGGAAATCTGAAAATCTCTCCCGCATAAGGCTGTAAATACAGGTCAACTGAAATTTTCTGGATTGAGATCCATAGATTATTTTATTAGCTAAGAGTACCAAGAGATATCAATCACTGGGGATTATAATGGAATTGAGGCACAGATCAGTCCTGATCAAACAAAATGGAGCAATAGGGCGGCGCAGTGGCGCAGTGGTTAGCACTGCAGCCTCACAGCTCCAGTGACCCGGGTTCAATTCTGGGTACTGCCTGTGTGGAGTTTGCAAGTTCTCCCTGTGTCTGCGTGGGTTTTCTCCGGGTGCTCCAGTTTCCTCCCACAAGCCAAAAGACTTGCAGGTTGATAGGTAAATTGGCCATTATAAATTGCACCTAGTATAGGTAGGTAGTAGGGAAATAGGTGGGGATGTGGTAGGAATATGGGATTAGTGTAGGATTAGTATAAATGGGTGGTTGATGGTCGGCACAGACTCGGTGGGCCGAAGGGCCTGTTTCAGTGCTGTATCTCTAAACATAAACATAAACAATAGACTTGAGAGGCTGAATGGCCTGTTCTTGTTCCAGTGTTCAGGGATTTCCCATTGGAACTGACAGCAGGCACTGACTGCACCTGCCAATATTAAATGTTAATGACAAAAATACGTCATCTGATGCCTTAGCAACACTGGTTGCCAAGAAGGTTGCGGATGGTCATTTAAAATTTACAGGGCTATTTTCTCCCCCAAAAAAGGTGTTATTTTATCAATTTCACGAATCAGAAAATCCAGGCTGAGGGCTTTAAATTGTATTCTGTGGTCTGGGATAAGCGAATACATAGAGAGCTGATCCGTCACAAAACCCCCAGCTGTCAATCACAATTTGTAGGCACCAAAGCTCATCATCCTTTTGCAGCTTTACGCTGTGGGTTCTCTTTGTAACAGGTTAGTATCTATCAGGATAACATTTTTTTGCTGACTGATGTGGCAGACAGTGGGAGCATTTTGAAAAGGACAACTCCAATGTATTTAATACTTGATAAATCTCAGCAATTTGCTCAATAAAATCCTTTCCCATGATTTAACAAGATTATCCTCTGACAAAAGCTCTTCAGGAAAGAGAAACCATTGTATCCCCATTTATTTCAAGCTGGCTGTCTTCATAAATTGCTAAAAACTGTTAGGAGGTAAACAGAAATAAGCAAACAGCTTAAATTGGACAAGTTCTACATTGAATTGAATTCTCCCGGAGTTTAGATGGCTTCATAATTCTTGGTATTAAAGTAATATTTTAACATTAAAATATTTGAGATCCCATATCACATTCGATAGATTCAGATAAGAGAGGCCGCTGTGCAGTCCTTCATCACGACATTCAACTGTTTCATAAGTGATACAAGGGTTTTTGCTTCAATTGTCCTCTCTGGGAGTCATTTTATACATCATTCACGGTTACTTCCCAAGTTTGCCTTTTGCTAATTTGAACCCGTGCCCCAGTAAACATATTCCATGGGGAGAATTTTATGCTCTTCCCCATGGCGGATTTGGAGACAGGGAGAGCAAATAAAATTGAGTGGGATGATGTCGGTGTGGGGGACCCTGCCACCTTCACTCCTCTGCCGAAATTAAGTCCGGGGCGGAAAGGCTTGTGAACGGCCTTCCTGCCCCTCCGCCAATTGAGGCCTTTGAGTGGGCAATTAATGCCCTGTTAAGTGCCTCATTCCACTGCCGTTGCAATTAGCTTAGAGGCAGACTGACCTGTTGCTGCAAGAGAAGCATAAGAAGATAAACTGTTCGGGTTGCTAGCTGGCTCTGGAGGTGGGGGGGGGTGTGGGGGTCCACTTTGTTAAAAAGCACTTAATGCCTGAACGAGGAAACTGGCATCAGAAGAGGGTGGGGTGGGGGGGGGGGGTCCCGCTGAGAGCCACACCCCTGTCCTTGCTGCCAACTCCCCTACACCCTCCTGCCCCGTGAGACCCTCCCACCCTGACCTACCTGTGGCCTGGGTCCAGCGCCATGGGTGGGTGTTCCAATGGCAGCGGCCACTGCCTTTGTGGTGGCGCTGCTCAGTTAAAGATCTGCCAGCCTCTGATTGGCCGGTAGCTTTTGGAGGGCAGAATATCTGTCGCTGGGGTCCTTGATCCTGTGGAAGGCCTGCCGCTGTCCTGTTAAGTGCCTAATTGGCACTTGATTCTGCGGGCCTCCCACAGAAGAGGCGATGCGGGGTTCTTAGAGCTTTTGCCAGAGGTCGATCCCGTCGCCCAGATAAAATCCCGGCCCATAAGTATTTATTTTTGTTTAACTTTGCTTTCATTCACTTCCTAGTCCACAGCTTCGGAGAAGCGGAGGTCTGCAATTGGTTTGCAAAGAAATATGCACATAGATCCAAAAGGGTGAAAAGAAGCTTCATCAAAGTCACATTTATGTATAGGACCTCAGAATGTTGTGAATGATTTTGATTTTTGTAAGAATCTTGGGAAATTCCAACAGCAAGTTTTCTTGCTAATTAACAAATACTAAACTATGACTGATTTTGGATTAGTGGTTTTATTAGTTGTGATGTGATGATGCTTATTCTGAACTATATTTTTAATCCTCAGTGTAATACGCTCTGGGTAAAAGTAGCTGAAAGGTGACATGATGGGAATTTGTAGTTTGGGTCTTCAGTGACCAAGTGTTTCATTGGCCTGAAAAGGTGCAAAAGGAACCAAATTGATAAAAGGTAAACCTCAGCAGAAATCTAGTAGAGAGAGTGTGAAAACAGATAGCTTGCTGCATGGGAACTAAAAGATAAATACCTGTGAGGCCCAGATGTGCACAGAGCCAAGACAAAATAGCTGGCTGCCAAGGCCATCATGTATTCCTTGCCTTGGCCAGGAAGTAACATTGAAATGTTTGAGGTGCTAGGAGTCTGACCCGGCTTGGGCAGGCAGATAGTTCAATGACATCTTTTGTAATTGGGCTATTCAAATAATGGCTAGGTAATGATTGGGTTAAATCAGTCCCTATAGGCTTTGCTGTGTGAAGAAAGTATAAGAGGAGATTCCCCGAGTACAGCAATTGTAGAGGTTTTATGTGTTGCATTGACTGATGCGATGGTACCTGGGGCACAACCAGGGAGTAGTTACATGGAGTTTGTGCTTCTACCCAGGGCATAAGGGTAATGCTGTGGCACTTTGATATGACTGTTCAACATTGGTATGAGATGTCTTACTTATACGCAATAAAATATAACCACTGTCACCAATAAGGGTTATTACTTTGAATCATTTTGGAACTTGACAATAGGGGGTTAAAGTGACTATTGACTCCAATACCCAGATTTCTAACATTTTGCATTTATTTATTTGAAAGGGTGAACACTGATTTCACACATGATGAATTCTCAATCTGTGTAAGCTTATCTGGGCAAAACGCCATGTAATGGTAGAAGCTTCCATGAGGGATGAGCACTATTTGGCTTTTTCTTCCTCACTGCAGGCAATACTTAACTTGTATTCATGCAACCCATAGGATAGACAAGAGGCTATCCTGCATCCTACCATTCCACCAAGCATCAAATTAAAAAAGATGAAAACTCACATCAGATTATTTATGGCACAAGATTGAAAAGAGTGATAATAGTGTGTGGGTTATTATGGAAGACGGAGCTGTTCAAGCAGCCTTCTCCAAGAGCCACTCAACTCCAACATTTTGACAAAAGTAAAATCTAAAACAGAAAATGCTGGAAATATTTAGGTTAGACAGCATCTGTGTATAAAGATACAGTTAACATTTCAGGTGGATGACTTTTCATCAGAACTTGATTTAAACATTAAATCAGATGTAAAGTTCAGAAATTTTGGTCACTGGAATAAAATGATTTATTTACTGCAGGACAAACATTTTGCATTGAGTTTAGAAAACTGCAGACATATTCACACTTTAATTTTTATGCTTTCTCTTGGCTGCTCTTTTCTACCTTTTTACATATTCATAAAGCAGCAGATGGACCTAATCTGAGAATAGCATGATTAATGAGGCTGCTGGAAGGAACACTGGCAGGGGAAGTTCTGCACGTTGAACACAGGAGTGGTACTAGAGAACTGAAAGATAGATAGCAGATGACAGAGTCACTTACGGCACAGATGGAGGCCATTCGGTCCATCAAGTCTGTGTCAGCTCTCCACAGAGCTATCCAATCAATCCCATGCCCCCGCTCGATTCCTGTAGCTTTGCAAGTCTTTTTCCTTCGTGTGGCCATCCAATTACCCCTTGAAGTCATTGATTGTCTCCGCTTCCACCACTCTTGTGGGCAGTGAGTTCCATGTCATTACCACCAGCTGTGTAAAAAAAGTCTTCCTCATATCCCCCTGCATCTCTTGCCCAAAACCGTCAATCAGTGTTGCCTAGTCCTTGTAACCATTAATTAATGGGAACAGTTTTTCCTTGTCTAACGTATCTTAGCCTGTCATAATCTTGCACACCTTTATTAAGTCTCCCCTCAATCTCCTTTGTTCTAAAAAAGAGAACAATCCCAGCTTTTCCAAACTAACTTTGTAACTGAAATCCCCCATCCCTGGAACCATTCTGGTACATCTCTTCTGCACCCTCTCAAGGACCCTGACATCCTTCCTAAAGTGTAATTCTGATTTAAAGTCAGCAGCACAGTACTGGGAAATAAATACCTACTAACTGGATATTTAGAGTGGAACGATTCTGAAATTTGAGAGAATGAAACAATTCAAGAGCATCCGGTGAGAGTAAAGCCAATAAACCAAAGATGGGTATGAGTCTTAGGTCATAGCTAACAAATCTATTGGAATTCTTTGTGGATATAATGGAGTCGGTAAATGAGAATACAATGGTGTTTTTTCACCTCCCTTTATGCCTCTTTTGGAAGTCATTTAAGAAGGTTCTTCTTAGGAGTATGAGAGTTAAAGTGCATGAACCACGTGCATCCAATATAAAACCGCAAACTCAATCTTTAATTGGACAGGTAATAACTAACTGGGCAATTATCCAAGCTAACATTCTATTGCCGTACTAGGGATAGTCAACAGAAAGTACAGTTGGAATGATCTGTTGGCATGTAGCAATCTATCTTGCTCTAATTGGGCCATTATAATCAGTGGAGCAGTCCAAGGATTCAATTTTGGGATACTTACTGTTCATAATGTTTATTAATAGCTTAACAAATAGTACTGCAAGTAGAATTATTTCCTTTTTACATGGTATTAATTAAAAAACTAAAGACCAGCTTATTGTTTGAATCATACAGCAAAGATGTTTGTGACCATATCAACTCATTTTAAGTTCAAATCATCAGAATCCAAGGGCAAGAAGCCAGTCAAGATTGCTTAACTTTCAGTATGGTTTGCATTTATTGAGGAAATACAACATAAAAAGCTTTATCCAAGCAATGAGTTTAGCACTTCAGTAGCTTTATCCTAAATTTCTGCATGAATTTAATATTGGAAATGTACTGTCATTCTGACCAGAATGAAACCCAGAGAATCCCTAGATGTAATTTGGTCTAAAAAGAGACGATTTCAATACAGAATTTGAAAGACAATAGGAATGCAACCCATCATCCTCCTCTCTGGGTAACTTCGGATGAGTGACAAATGTCAGTCTTGCCAGAAATGCACATGTCCCAGGAATGACTTTATTTTTAAAAAATCAAAGAACATATAGTCCATGCCAGTCAGCAGACAAGGAAGTCGTAATATTGTGGATTATACTAGAAAGAGCAGCAGAAATAAGGAAAAATATGGTTGGGTCAAATTTGAGAAACTGCAGCACATCAACAACGCTGATTCGTTCTTCACAAGAGATCCCTAGGAAGTATATCCTCTTTATTGTCATAGAAAATCCAGCATGGTGCAAACTTCTGCATGCCATGGACCGGTTCTTCAGGGTCAGCTGACCCTGTAATCTCTGTGGGGAATCCCAGAGTTGGAGTAGAAAGTGGTAACATTAGGCCATGGCGGCTTTCCACTTTGTGGGATGCTATTAGCCTTAGATTATTGGAACAAAAACTTTTTAAAAAATCTTCCAAAATTACCTCCTTTCTTCTTGGGCCTGTGCATGGCAATGCTTGAAGAACCATAACATAGGATCTCACTGCCAGCACCATCCTTTTTATCTCTCAGCTAACCTTTAAATGCAGGACAATGACAACCAGCAGGCAGCCCTGGCTTCCAGCATTTAATCAAAGTAAATGATGAGAAGTACAGTGTTTCTCTATTTTGTTTGCATAGGTGGATACATGTTATGCTATTGGACAATGGGTCTGCTGTTCAGACAGTGTGTCGGGAAATGGATACACAGCAGAGCAAGTCTGTGCAGTTTTCTGGTCTCGTCAAGCCAAAAAAACAGCGGGATATAGTTGGAACATCCAGGCAACTATATTTGGGGAACTTCAACGTGTTCACTATAAACAGAATCTGCATTTAATCTTATCTGTAATGCAAGCCTAATAGCCTTTTGTAAGCTATGGATAGGTTGCAAATTGAGGAATAGCCCACAGCATGCAGTAGAGTTGGAATCCTGGAGAAAAATTAAGATTAGCATCATATAGGAGTTGGAAGAGTGGGAAGGAGAATTGGGGGGGATACAGCAGGAGAATTTTCATTGAGTTGTGCACTTTTCATGGATCCTCCAATAAAAATGCAGTCATCCTGTTTTAGAGGTTCTGCTTTTATCACAAAATCCAGGAATATTCAGTGATTGCTGAATGGCATGATGTCAGTTCACAGCCCCAAGAGGTGTTAAACTTAAAAGTTGAAATATCACAATCCATGCTTGTAATACGAGATTGGTAACTCAGAATTCAAGGTGAAAAATGTAGTTGCAGGGGCTTTACCATCGCGGTTTGAGCTAGTTGTACTTTTGTAATTTGTTTCTTTCAAATCCTTTGTACAATTATTGCTCTACAGGGTTATTTGCTGTCTCCCTTTTCAATTATGTTTAATAAGTCAGAGAAAAATTGAATAAAAATTAAAATTGCTGACGATTGTATACACTTTACAATAACTTGTGCCTAAATTGAAAACCATGGGCTAGATATTGCTTTCAGGGCAGGAAATGTACATCGGGACTGTTTCTGCATCCCAAACCCACCCCCAGTGGAAAACAATCACCGGTCACAATTATCACAGGGGCACCCCCTTAATTGGCTTGGAGATGGGTTTGGCAGCTAATTAGCAGCCGTAGGGGCAGGAAAGAGGCCGCACTGTGCAAGTGAGGGCCCAATTTAAGCAGATCATGGCAGTCATTACTGTGACTGCCATTTCATTGCATTACCTGCTGTAGGAAAGATGGTTCAGGAGAGGGAGAGGCACAGGCCATGCTGCCTTCCTTGTGCTCAGGGGATCCCCCAATTGTGCTTGGCAGCCTTGCCCCCTATTCATGGCCTCGTGATGCCAGCGGGTCAATGACCCCCTGCACTGCTCAAGTGCTTACTAACCACTCTCCCGACAACCTGCGCTGACCAGGTGATCACTTGTGTGCCAATGGCAGAGTCCAGAATCCCCATCTGCACCATTCACCCTTTCATGAGCCCACTGAATTCCCTGGGCCGGCGAAGACTGGCTCCCTGCTGTTTGTCCACCTCCAAGCACCTGGTCTGTCCCAGACAGTGCATGGAGCCTGTGCACCCCCATCAAAAGCTGAACATGCCCCTCAATGATATAAAAACAAGAAATGCTGGAACCACTCAGCAGGTCTGGCAGCATCTGTGGAAAGAGAAGCAGAGTTAACGTTTCGGGTCAGTGACCCTTATGCCCCTCAATGAGCTCTTCACATAATCTTAATTGACGTGCTTAATAGATCGGGCAGGATCTTAGGGCCACCCACCGTGCCCCAGTGAAACTTGCCACTGCCAGGAACGGCATCGGAAAAACGGCATGCCAGCTGGCGCTGATAATTTCGTCGTCCCCACCCCCACCCCCGCCGACCTAAAAATTCAGTCCCATTTGTTAAAAACACATGGTCACACATCAAAGCTAATTTACTATTACAGATGTCAAGAAAACGTGCTATGCCAAATGAGGATTTTTAATTCATCGATTGGAAACCTACCTGTCTGGTTGAAAAACTTTTAAAAAGGAAAGCTGGGATCCTACATTTAACTTTTCAAAAGGCTGGCAGCCAAGATGGCCACTGCAATTTGCATCTGAATACTTTGCACATCAAGGTATCAAAGGAGAGATGGACGTCTGAGCTAGCCACCACGAGAACAATGCCTCATGAATTTGGAATCAACTAACAGCTTCACTTCTAATGGAAAAACATTCAAAGCCATCTTGGAACATTAACAGTGGAAACGTACCTCCTGGAGATGAACATTGTTTCAACAAGACCCAAGAGAGAGATCGAGAATTCCTAGACTTGAATCTAATTAAATTGCAAATGAGGACACTCATGGTCACAATCATGTGACCATCTACCCATCTGTGAAAAACTAGCAGTCTTTTGCAAGAGGACAAGTACTGAGACATTGAAGGAAACAAGCTTTGAGTGTTAACCAGAAAAGATCCCAGAGGGACTGTGCCCCCCCCCCTCTCTTTTTCTCCAGATGTACTGTAAGTTTTGAAACCAGTGGAATATCCAAGTCTACCACTGGTATAGACAGAGACCCCGGGGAAGAAAGTCATGCACAACTCTGTTTCCAAGCAAATTCTGAACCATGTGGACCAGTCACAAAGTGCACTTCTACCAGCCAGAGACTTCAAGATCACAAGTTCAGCCAGAAGACAATGGAATTACCAGGGCCCATAGACTGTATATTATTTGTATTTGTTCTAGACTCTAATCCAACCCAACAATTCCTCATCACTCTGTAACCTGTTTATGTGTGTGATTCTCGTGTGCGTGTGTGATGTGTGTGAGAGTGAGTGAGTGAGTGAGTGAGTGAGTGAGTGAGTGAGTGAAAGTTGAGTGTAGTTTTATTATTTTATCTGGATTGAGTTGAGATTTTTTTTAGTAGAATAAATTCACCTCTTTCTTGTTTAAACTCAAAGAAAACCTGTCTGATTGGTTCTTTAACAATCACACCATAGGTAAAAGGTAAAACACTCACTGAAGTAGTAAGCACATCCAGTGTTTAAAAAGGATTAAACCCTGTTGCGGTCAAACAAGTAGAAGGACAAGAGGGGAGCCTTTGTGATCCCTACTCACCTGATCATAGCACTGAGCTGAATAATCAACTCTCCCACAAGGGGAAAAACCCATTAATTTTGTGCACCACACAAAAAAACTTGGCTTACCAAAAATGGTTAAATGGTTCCAGTATTCATGATGTCTACAACAAGCTATAATTTGCTAATGTTTTTACTTCACAGGATTTTTTGTTAATATTGATGCTGGCTGATTTCCTAGGGTTATTTGGTCTCCAGGATTCTAAGTAAGTGGTAACTCTATCCCTAAAGCAGCCTCCAAGCAACTTGGCTTCCTGTTCCACAAACACTCGGTTCACTCAGCAAACTGTAATTCTATGTAAAGCTTAAGCCTGTCCAAGACTTGACTACTGCTATATTTGGATAGCCTGTCAACAAGAAAAATCATGTTGCTCGATAGACAATCCCTCTCACTTCGTCCCTTCAACTTCTCTGCTTTGGTTGCAGCCTTTCTGGACTATCTATACTCACAAATACTATTACAGTTAACACCACTATGAACTTCCCTCTCGTTCTGTCTAATCCTCAAATATATCATCTAGCATGCTCTTCCAGGCTGCATCCCCATTGTGTTTAAGTCAAGATTAATCATGCAGTCTCGCTAATTCTCTCTCACGGTTTCAAAACTGAGAACTTCCTTACCTTCCACAGTCTTTCTTCCTCTTCTAACATTTCAGCTGTGAACCTTGGCATCATCTTACTTTAGTTACTGATTTAGCTCATCATCACTTTTACTCATTTTAACCTTGGTGGTATCCTGCATTGAAGGCCTTGGGACTTCACTTTGTTCTTTTAAGAAATAAAAAAAAATCAGGATGTGTTGGCAATAAATGGCACCTTCTTCTGATTTTCCAGTTTAAGAACTGGTATGATGATAAGGATACACAAATGCTAAACTGAAAGACACCACAAGCTACTTAAGTAAAAACTTCATTCAAGACGCTATTCGCTTTAAAGTAAGCATTGTCATGTTTACGCTAGGTTACTGGGCTTAGTTTGTAATATCTGATTTAACTCAGGGCAATGCAGATGTCACACTTGTGTTAAATAACCAACTGGTTTATTTTCAACACATTAACTTAATGGTTCTTACAGAATTTCAGTACATGTTTTGAGAGCAGCCAGTATTCTGTGGAAGCTTCCAGCAGTCTCTTAGTTTCACTTTCACTCTGCAGCTCTACCCGGAGGCTTAAGTAATCAAACAGCAAACACTGATAGTGGACAGACTGATACAATCAAACCCTGATCAATCAAACACTGCAGGCGTATTTTTTCCTTAGCAGGACAGAGCAGAACACGATAAGCAGTGATGCAGGAAATCATTGATTCTTAGAATCTCCTTCAGTTTACACATCCGTGCTGTAACTGTCTACTTCCCTTATCCATCAGCGGGATTCCTGGACTGAGGCATGAAGTCACACCCGAACATGGTGGGTGAGATATCAATATTCAACCTGGTCCTCCATGACTTGCATAATCAAACAGAAAAGGCGTTGAGAAAATTTCCCTCATTGTCTTTACTGAGTCATGTGGGTTAAAAAACGCTTTCTGCAATCATGCAGAATAATATTCAGTTTGAAGACTATTCCCAGAGCACTGGCTTTTTGTGGCACTGAATGATGATCCAAATTAGATTTCCTAAATCATTTGCAATTTTGTATTGACATAATTGCCAAAGAGAGTGTATTGTGGATCTTACTAACTCATTCATGTGAGAACTTGGAACTTCTCATTATGGCTGATTTAAGCAAACACAGGATAATTAAACTCCTGAGACCTCATGACTATATATCTTCCATGTCCTAAGTAAATCAAATAGATGTTTGCTCATAATTCTGCAATATTTTCAGAACTCTTGCTAATGACAGGCACGCAATATACCACCTAATAAGAAGCCGAGAGAACATATTCCAATTAATGGTTATGAAGATAACCATTAGGATGCTATTCCCTTCTTCATTTTCTCAGAACATATTGCAGCTATCATTCATTCATTCATGAGCTAAACCTTCAGTTGTGGTGGGTGATCCGATTTAGACATAAAGGGTAGAATTTTCCCAGGTGGTTGCAGATGGTTTCAGGGGAGAACTGTGTGGGAAAGTCCTGAAAATTGACATCAGGTTGGAATCCCGATGTGTTTCTGCCCTCTTCTGGCTTTCTGTGGGCCAGCATTGAAGGAGCGGGGAACCCTTTTGAATCTGTTGGATAAGCAATTAATATGCTTGTTGAGAAGATAATTATGAGCTGATGAGCCCTGAATCCTGGATTTCTTAGCCAGAAGATCAATTTCCCAATCTGTCTGCATCTCGCCAGGGTCACTGAGGTGAATGCACTGTGGGAAGAGCTTCTTCAGTGAAACTGACAAACTGGGAAGACTTTGGTCAGTTACACTGAAGAGCTCCAGCCATGGCCATCACGAGACTGCTGTTCAAAGCACTTCATCGCTTAGGAAAGTGATATCACTGCTTAACAGGTGATTGGCAATTGCTTAGAAAGCACTTCACCCATCTTCAGTTGCACTTCCCTGCTATCAGCCTTCACCACAGTATGGGAGCAGCTTATGCAGCTCCACCTTCTACCCTCCACAGATGGTCAAAAGCAGAGGCACAACTCCAGCAGCAGGAACAACACAGCTGCCTTTTCCTTACCTGCATACCCTTCCATGAGGCAGATGGGATGGACAATGAGATCCAGCTGGAAGAAGGCGAGACCCCCAACACAGGGTCTACAGGAAGAGGATCAGCTCTCCACATGTCTGAACACCAGTGCCTCAGGCTCTCACAGTAGGTCGCTGCTGGCATCTGTCACCTCCTGGAACAAGACCTCCTTCCCAACGGAGTAGGTGGGCGTGTATTGCTTGTAGCCAACAAAGTGTCTGTCACTGGAGGGCCACCTCCCTCCCTGTCTCTGCCTTTCGTCAAGTTGTGTACACCCTTCTCCTGCAGGGGAGAAAGAAGAGGTGTGAATGGCTTGTGTGGAGGAGGAGGAGGGGACACCATTTGTGGAGAGTGACTGTGAGGCATGGGTGCAAGAGGCTGAGGGTGGGTGTGTGTGCTGCTCAGGTGGGGATGAGGTGCCTGGAGAGAGAGAAATGCGTGGAATTGCAAAGCGTGTTGACTGGAGGCATACTCTCCAGTAGAATGTTGGCAAAGTCAGAGTCTGGGGCTTGGCACCTGAAAGTATTATGCCACTCACTTGTCATTTCCTCCCCAGAACCTGAATCCTCTTGCTGCAATGTCTCCAGGCTAGAGGGACCACACTTCTGCTACTGACTTCCTCAGCCACTTCCATCCACACCATCCCCTTCCTCCTGTCCACATTAGCACCTGAAATCCCACAGTAGGACCTCCTGGTAAGAGTGTGAAACCCTGGGGAGCAGCCTTCCTATGTCTCCTCTCCATTGCTGTGGTTGCTTCCATGCCATAGTCCTTTTAATTAGGAATCTTTCCTTTGACAGAATGGACATGTCATCCCTCCACCCTCCATAATTAGTCAGGGAGCCTGGATGTGGGCTTTGGTAAGGAGCAACTGACAGGCAAGCTGCGCAGAGATTCGGGTTCCAGACCCGAAAATGGTCCCTCCATTCCTGCAGGGACTAAGGTGGTAAGATTCCACCTGAACTGCCTTGAACCAAACAAACACAATGACATGGTTGCCTATAAACCAAGTACAAAAAGGACAATAACAGTCACAGGGGCAGACACTTCACAGGAAATTGAGAACATATAATGGACAGAAAATCACTGCAATTTCCTACAATGTGCGCTCTGTGATTGCCACTTCATACTGGGATTGTGGAATCAGCTCAAGAGAAAAAAAGAGAAGTTCTGATGGAGATGGAAAGGTTTGAGGATCACACACATTGTCTATACATATTCAACAGCTGATGATGTTCATGAACATGAATAATTGTTGGTTAATTCAATGTGATCAATTGTGACTATATCTCTACACATTTTCAGATCACACTCTCAAACTTAGCTGCTTGCTTTAAGACGGTGCTCACAAGACTTCAAATCTAAATAGCACACAGAACATTTTGGCTCCCTCTCGTACAGCGCTCCCCTCAACTTGGACAAAAATGTTTCAACAATTACTCACTTGTAAAATAACATATCTAAACTTATGGTGGTGATGCAGCTACAGCAGGTGAGAGTAAACCCTTTAACACAAAGCAGTACTGTTTGTATTAGACAAGAGTTCCTGTCTACAAGAAATCTGCACGAAACTAACCTAGTGAAAATATTTGGACTCAAATCTATAGCTCGGTTTATCCCAAAAATCAATATGAACTGAACAAAATCTACGAATCAAAATCATACTAAAACAAAGTGTTCCATTAATTTTGTTAGCATCTGAAAAGAAAAGATTGATTAGCATTTCAGATGGAGACCTTGATTGTGTTTGACTATCAGCTTCTATTTGTTTTTTTAGATTTCCAGCAGTTGCAGATTTTTTTCTTTTCAATTATAGGAGAATAATGTTCTGACTCAAACATCGACATTAATTATTAAAGTATGTCATATTGATATCAATTATTCAAGACAATTAGGGGCTATTTAAATCTCATTAAACATGCTAGCATTGTTGGAGCAAGCACCCTTATATCTACTGAACAGAATCTTCTCTCAGTAATATGTCACATGTTTGTATTAAAACAATAAAGTCAGCCAATTACACATTCATAATTGGAGTGGCAGCAAAAGTGCAAAAAACCTGAACTTAGAAAAACTTGAGCCATCTCCCCAAAAGATATCCATAATCATTTTTTTTTATATAAAGAAAAAGGAGAAAAACAGGTCAGTCTTCTCCTATGTGAAGGAAAACAAATTTGTCAATAATGGAGATTAAATAAAATAGTAGCAACTGAAATTATATCCACAGTACATGAAACATTCTCCTTGAAATTTAATGCATCACTAAATCCAATGTAAAAGTTGGATTCTGCACTAAAGCATCTCATCTGTCCCCTTAAATACAGGGCAAGCTTGTCTGAGGGATACATGTGCATTTACAGTGGAGCAAAACACATGTACAATAAAGCTGCTAACATCTGGGTATTATGATGGGATCTGTAGTTCTTTTAAATTACCCTTGCAAACGATTTTCAGATGATGCCCGTTAAATTATTTGTAAATCGTCCAAGATGTAGCTGATACAATTACAAATTCCAGAATGAAGTAATTCGTGCAATTTACATTTAATTAACAAGTGAGAGCATTTTTCACGAATGGCTGTGCATTTTGTTATTCTGTTTTTGGTTCCCTCAACCTGATCATAGCCAAGAATGCTGAGTAAATTATTTCTAGATGATACAATTATTTATTCGTGCCAGCATTCACCCTCATTATAATAATGGGGCAAGATTCCTGGGGCGAGAAGTGTGCAAAACAGGCACATCACTCACAGGGAGAGCAGGAATTTGAGGTGGAACCTGCACCTAGCAAGATTTCACTCATTACTTAATGTGGTCCAAACTGCAATCAGGGGAAGGAGATGGATCCTCCGCCTGCCTTTCCTAAGTCAGCTGCTTTTGGAGAAGTGTCTTAGATATTCCTGGCTGCCTCAGGAATTTACCCATTAACCCCGCCAAACAAGAAATAACTTGGTCGCTCAGATTTCCCACCAAGCAGTCAGGGCAGGTGCCTCTGTTGTGCCGTCCAACTATTTAAATCACCCCATCGCCACAATTTGGGAGAGGATCAACTCATGGGCAGTGGCAGGTGGAAATTCATTTTGCTCAGATCATCACTTTGGCTTCTATAACAAACCCAGAGACACACCCATGAAGCAGCCTGTCCAGGATGATAAAATTCCACAATAATGGCCATAAGGATAATGATATTTGCATTTATATAGTGCTTTATCACATCAAAGTGCTTCACTCCAGTAATTGTTTTTGGAAGAGCAGTGACTGTTAGACATGTGTGGCAGCCATTGTTCCCACAATGTCCCACAAACAGCACTCAGATGAATAGCAAGTTAATCTATTTCCTTTGGCTAAAGAATATGGGTGACAGGAACAATAGTGCTGCGAAATCCTTGATGTCCCCCATGAACAACACAGACAGAATCTCAGTTTATCATCTCACCCAAAAGGACAGCCCCTCCACCAAAGCTGCACTCCACAGGAATACACTGGAGTGTCAGTTTGGAGTTCAAACTCTGGCATGGATAAAAACCACAATGTTTTGATCCAGAGATGAAAGTTCTACAAGTTGATAGTCGCTTTTTTAAAAAATCCACTTTGAGGATGAGGGCTTCACTGGTAGGCTGGCATTTATTGCTTATTAATTCCAATTTTGTTTTTAAACTGAATTCAAATTCCCAAATTGCCCTGGTGAGATGTGAACTTTCATTGTCTAGCCTATTATAGTTCAGACCTCTGCATTACTAGTCCAGTAACATAACCAATGACATTTAATCTTAGCTGACAACAGTTCAAATGGCTAGAAGTTCCCAAAGGTGAAAAACAAAAAAACCGACACCAAATAAGTTTTCAGGTAAGAAAGGAGGAAATAATTTCAAACAGTAAAGCCTAGACAGCATTAATACAAACCAGGAAGAAGTACTTTCATTAGAATGAATCAATTTAAAAATCAAGGAGATAAAAGTACTGGTAAAAAGAGCACAGAATAGTACTCTAGAGAATACAAAATGTTGAACATGCAGCATACTGTAAACCCTATTACTGCAACAGAAATGAACTGCAAATGTGACTGTGTGCCTACACCAGAAGCAAGTAATGGATTTTTTTCTAATAAAACAGAAACTGCAAAAGTTAAGCCAGAGGACTTGTACATGGGGTTGTTCTCAATATTGCAACCATAAAACTTAAGCTTTTGGAGAAACATGTTGGTCTAACTTTATATTTCCAGTGCTTTTTGTTTTGCTCTTCAAGATGACTCACCGCAGTGTTGAGAATACCACTTTTTTCATGCAGTTTCAGCAAGCACTCCCTGGACAGCTAAAACATAGCCAGTTGCTGAGTCAAATTCCTTTCAGCTTCTCCCAACGATGGTGGGGAGGGGAAGATTTCCTTTTTGAACTCAGTGGGACAAAACCATGACACATAATGCATAGAATAAGTCACCCCTCCTCCATGTGCCTTATTCGCTACTGCACCAACATAAATATTTTCCAGTTCCCGCACCAACCACCCTATGGTCTCTAAATTGGAGTACCAAATTGCGAGCACATTTGTGATGTAGAACCACATGCATAATGAAATAGACTGAGACTGCCTAAATTAATTGCACATGGGAGCATGCAGCAAAGAGGGAGAGAGAATGTCATCCTATTAGTCAGAATTGGAAGCCAAGACATTTCAATGTCTAAAGCTTTTATTTTTAAAAAAACTCCAGTTAATGCACGATCAAAGATATTCCTATCTATATGAAAAATCTTTTGACAACCACCAACTATGCTGTGGCACACAGATGTCATCGTCACATCAAAGAATCAGGATGATCAATCCCAATATTTAGACAAGAGGCAGGGAATAGCAACGTCAAAACATCAGAGAACCAAGATTCAGAGATCACAACACTGCCAGAAAGAAAAGTAAGATGTCACCTTAATTCTAAGAGTTTTTGCAGACAACATGCTAAGGCACCCTAAAAGTACAAAAGGACAACAATTGTATGAATCAGCTGCCCTGGCCTCTTCCCCTGAAACCACAATGATCGATTGCTTTGAGGCAGTTATTGATACTCTGATAGTTACTTTAAGCCACTTGCAGTGTCAGTACATGATTCCATCAGAATGTGTAAGTTGTCTCAGCAATTGATAGCAGAGCAGATCTGCTGATTACACTAGTTTGTAAGCAGTCACCTTCTTCCATGCAGCTCTGGTTGTTACGAGTCAAGAGCTTCTCAAAGTTCTCGAGTAACCAGCCTAGAGTTGTGAAAGCAGCCATGTGCCTCTTGAGGCAAGAGGGGAATTGAATAAAACATAAAATATTCATACTGTTTAATCTGTTTTGTTATGAATTAAATTTTGGAGTTCAAACTCTCATTGTTTTCCTGAGGAATATGGACATTGCAGCCACCAACAGAGTGCTGTAAGCTATACCTGAATCCCGGGATTCGATTCATTAAAAAAAAAAATGAAATAACAACAACACCCAGTTGTCAGTAAGTTTGGGAGGCAGGGCAGGGAAATTTGCAAGTACAGTTTGTACATATAACTCAAAACTACTTGTGTGTCCAGCTGTACATACATGTTGGCTATCACTGTTGACCTGAACCTCGCTTCCTTCTCATTTGATATCTCCTGGTATTGCTCTACCTCTTTTATTGATCCACTTTTACTTCCTCAAAACTCATCTCTTTGCCCATCAACACCCTGGGGGTTACCATTGACCATAAACTTAACTGGACCAGCCATATATATATATATATATATATATATATATATACTGTGGCTACAAAAGCAGGTCAGAGGCTTGGAATTCTGCAGCAAAAAACCCACTCCAAAGCCTGGCCACTATTTACAAGGCTCAAGACAGGAGTGTGATGGAATACTCTTCACATGCCTGGATGACTGCAGCTCCAACAAGAAGCTGGACATCATCCAGGACAAAGCAGCTTGCTTGACTGACACCTCAAACATTCACTCCTTTCAAACAGTACTGGATCAATGTCAGGAAACAGTAGAACTTTTGGGTATCCAGTTGGATGGCAAATTCTTTACCACCTACATGAGAAAGTTGTTTATTTCCTTTTCTGTTAAAAAGACAGTGGCAGCAGTGTGCATCATCTACAAGATACACTGCAGAAACTTGCCAAGCTTTCTTTGACAGCACGTTACAAACCTGCGACCTCTAATATTGAGAAGAACAAGGCCAGTAGGCGCATGGGAACACCACCACCTGCAAGCTCCCCTTCAAACCACACACCATCTCGACTTGGAAGGGTCAAAAACGTGGAACTCATTTCCTAACAGCACCGTGGGTGTACCTACACCACATGGACTGCAACGGTTCAAGAAGGCAGCTCATCACCACCCTCTCAAGGGCAATTAGGGATGGGCAATGAATGCTGACCTTACAAGTGATGCTCACATTTTAAAAAATGCCTTTGGTCATCTCCCCAAACTTCTTTACCCCTAATTTCTCCTATATTTCCAATCCCTCGTGAAACAGAGAGGTTTCATTTTGTAATTAGTGCATCGTTGTAGTAAAACATGTTAATTACCTTTGGCCAAAGGTAAAACTTTAAAATAGACTATGCATGTGCTATTTTACATAATACAGATAATAATGTGTAGTATTGACTCACCATTTGTTGGCATTGTCAACAATCAGAAATTTTTGATGGTATAAGGGCCGAGGTTGGGTAATAAGTTTGTGTGAAATATATGGTGGCAGATTAAAATGAACTTGTGAACACAATGGGATTAGCTTCAATTCCTCTCCAGTCATACAACTAGGACACAGAGACTGAGGAGAACTATTTAGCAACCTGATTCAAACATGTTGGTATTTTCTTCAAACAGTACTGGATCAATGTCAGGAAACGGTAGAACTTTCAGGTATCCAGTTGGATGGCAAATTCTTTACCACCTACATGAGAAAGCTGCCAGACCTGCTGAATGATTCCAGCATTTCTTGTTTTTGTTTCAGATTTCCAGCATCCGCAGTATTTTGCTTTTATTTGAGAAAGTTGTGTATTTCCTTTTGTTAAAAAGACACCATAGATGCGTTGTATATTCTGCAATTTTCAACATTATGAAAGGAATCAAATCAGCTCGATAGCGTTTTTTTGAAACATTGACAAAGGGTTCAAGACGAAGGGACATAACTTAATTCGAGAACATTAAGTCTCAGATTAGCCTCCACCTGGTCTTTTCCTAAATTCAGGTGGTGAGACTATGTATGGGAAAACCTGAACAGAAGACAAACAGGCAGACAGATAAAGGACATGGGGTAGGGATACATGTGGTGATAATTCATTGAGGTGTTAACGGTCAGCCAAAGCCAAATTATGGTGACCACCTGTACAATTCAGGGTTTCAGTCAGAAAACAAATGGGGCAGTTGCTTTCAACAGATCTTTTACATTTGAAATTGGCATGCCAAGTAACTGGATTAAGAGGAAGGTTTACCTTTAGAACTAATGTATATATCGTGACTTTCATAACTAAGGAAGTAGCCATTCTGCAACTGAACCACAATTATGAAATACTTGAGTATAACGAAAAAAAATAGAACCGACAGAAGTTCTTCAAGACGAAGTTCTAGATGCCTGCTGTATTTTGGTGTCTTTTGGAAAAGTGAGCCAAAAATTGGGTGAGCCCATGTTATATATAGCCCTTTTAAGAATTCACATAACTAGCGGATCGTACATGGAATGGGAGTTCTGTATTATTTTTGAACTTTGCCTTGTAATGTTAATCAGAATACTATACTTTGATCAAAATAATAGAGATTAGCTATGTATTTAACTGGAAACAAACTCTAAAATCAGTTATTAAAAATCTAAGAAATCCTAATGATAATTATTACAGCAGGCCAAGATGGATATGAAAAGGATGCGATCTGAAAGGATGTAATTTGGGCAGCAAAAACACAGTCAAATGAATCTGTGTAATTTGAGCAGACAGCACACAATTTACATTAGAGGGACTGAATCCAATTTATGCAGGAGAATTATAATTTTGTATAGTGTAACGCTTCCTCCGAAACAAACAAACATTCACTTAAGGTGAATTGACTGTACACGCTTCAGTGACATTTACAGTGCAGATCAGGGAGGACTTTAGCAGCATGGCTGTACCAGAATAATAAATACCACTGCAGATTTTCATTTCAATTAGATTTATGTAGAGAATCTGAAATGAGCTGTTCTGTGATTCTCTATACTTCTCTAAGCCTAACTCATTTAACCTGTTGTCAAATGTTCTGTTATTTTTGAGGCAGAAACCACATAAACTCATTCATTTACACATCTATCCCACTGTTCAAAAAGAACTGATCCTGCAGGAGGTGGTGGAAATTGAATACTGTTCTAAAGGTTATGAAATGGTTGATCTCTAATTCAAATAGCCAGCGACATTCTGTGGGAGCAACAGCAGTGAAAGAAATAATTGCACTGGAATCCGATTGCATCCTACAGGCTAGGTGGGTGAGATCATGCACAGAACTCTCACAACTGGGTTTATTAATGCCAGTAAATGCCACTGTTTGCACAGGGTTTTGAGAATAACAAACTTGTCATTTTCAAATTTAAAGAAGTCTTCAATGATTGTCCATGGAATTTTTGCAAGTAAATAAACTGTGGCAACAGCTTTGCAGATATATAGGCGTTTGATGAAAAACAAGTCTAGGTTTGAAACCAGGCATATTTGGATTGGCATTTGACTTTATTTGTTAAAGTGCGTGGAGCTTAAATGTAATTGCAGTTCAATCCATTTCCCTTAGTTTCTAGCCTTGTGTAATTAACCACACCCATTTCAAACTGGAAAAGTGCTGAAGTTTCTGTAAGGGACTGGAAAATGATTTGAGTATTCTTAAATGGTTCCTACCTGAGAAATATTTTCAAACTATCCATGTATATCTGACACAAATAGAAACCTAGTTGTTTAGGAGCAAGGTTTTTTGTTAAAGATGTGTACAGTATATAGAGGCCCATGATCTTTGCAGTTTAATTGTCAGTTTGGTTCAGCGGTACCGCCACACTACACGTGCCAACATAACAGTGATTACACTTTATATCTAAATTCCTTGGTTGTAAAGTATTTGGGGGGTGTCCTGAGGCCCCCGTAGATGCCACAAAAATGCAAATCCTTTATATCTTGTAGTAGAAAAGTACACAAAGGTCAAGAATGAAACAATTAAAAATAAAACCAGTGTGAAGCTTAAAGACATGCTGCTGTAAACTACGTATTTAGTAATTTGAAAAATAGGGATGACATGAAGCTTGAGAGATTTGTAGGATGATTGTGTTCAGCGGGGGATTCTTGCACATTGTAGCATCAGACTGATGCCGGAGAGTTCCAGTTACATTGCAAAAACAGACTTCTTCTCTGGTTCAATCCTCTCAGAGCTTAACAGTTCAGTAAAGTCATATATTCAAAGTAGATTTTGAACCTTCCAAAGAAATCATAACAAGTGCACGTTGGTGGAAGCAAAGGGGAAATAATAGTTGGCTCAATGGGTTGAAGCAATATCTAATCTTTGGGACTTGAGCTCAAATCCAACCCAGACTGATGGAATCCTGGAGGATACCTCTCCGCTGAGAAATGAGTCAAGGCAGACCCAGCTTAGTCCCTTGTGAATACTAGCCTCCTGATCCATTAGATACATTTAAAATGCAATTCCTAGGCCAAGCTTGCCAAACTCGCCTCCAACATTTAGACATTTGGATAATCCCATAAATCTGGCATCATTCCAAAACTATTGCCATCTTAAAACCAGAAAAAAAACAGCCAACGATTCCAAAAGCTACCATTCCATTGCTCTTCTATCTACGGTGGTCAAACAGCTCATCCTTTACTGGATAGAACTGGGTTTAGAAGGCATCCTTCCAAATAAGCAGACAAGCTTCAGAGAAGGAAGAAGCTGCTCTGACCAGGTTCTTGCACTCACTACCAATTGAAGCAGGGTTCCAGAAGAAGTTGAAGACTGGAGCTACCTTCATAGACTTGTCATTGGCATATGATACTGTCTAGTGCAAAGGCCTGCTCAACTATCATTCAATGCTGCAAAATTCTTCAGCTCATCAACATCCAACAAGCAACTGTAGGTTCCACATTTATCTTGGCGACAGGATGTCAAGAATGGTCTGCCACAGGGTTGGTGCTTGCACCGATCTTTTTCAACATCTGTACAGTGGACATGCCTTGCACCAAATCCTGGAAGTTTGTCTGTGTAAATGGCATAGCTCTGCTGATGCAGGCATCAATGCTGGAGGAAAAAGGTACGATGCTCACAAGCAAATTGAACCTATTGGAATGTTACTTCCAGACCTGTGCCTCTGTCTCAATCCAGAGAAGACAGTTATGTTGATGTTCCATCTGAACAACAATGTCACCGGAAAGAACGTGATGTGTCTTTCTGTGGAAGGTAACTTACCATAGCCCTCACCCTGGACAGGACTTTCACCTATGGGCTTCGTTGCATCAACCTTAGCCAAAAAGTATAAACCAGGATGAAATTGGCCTGAAAACCCACTGGAACGTTATAGCATAACCAGAACAGTTAATATTGCAACAGTGACCCTAATCTACTCTGCTGCAGAATGCTGCTCTGCCTCATGGTCCTGCAGATGCCACACAAAGCTTGTGGACATGCAGCTAAACGCTGCCATAAGGACAGTGTCAAGGATGCTGAAGTCACCTCCAACTGAATGGCTCCTGGTACTGTCCAACACTGCCCACCTGCCATTTGCCGTGACATCATGCTCCATGAAAGAGTAAAGAAGAAAAAAAATGAACAATCCTGACCTTACCATTCACAATGACTAGGAAAATCCACCACAAAAGTGCTTTCATCATGCCAACCATCGTGGGAAACAGCAGCTAATAGTCATGCAACTGGTATCAACCCACAATCCAGATGAATGGAATCGTGAAGGGCATGCAGCACAAAAATCCAACACCTCATCACTGACACAACAGTGGAAGCTCTGACCCCAACATTGTGATCCAATCTGCTGACAAGGGTGGTGCTGTTGTTGTCTGGCGTACTGACCGCTGCCTTGCAAAGGCTGAGCTCCAACTCTCAGACACTTGTTCCTACATCCCCCGGACCATGACACCACCACCGAACTTCAAGCCACTGTCTCCTTGACTGTCACTGACCTCATCTCTTCTGGAGATCTCCCCTCTATGGCTTCCCACTTCATAGTCCTGCAATCCTGAACAGCCCACTTCCACTTCCTTCCCAAAATCCACCAACAGGACTGTCCTGGTAGACCCATTGTTTCAGCCTGTTTCTGCTCCACTGAACTTGTTTCTTCCTATCTTGATTATTTTTTTCTCCCCTTGCCCAGTCCCTTCCCACCTCCATGGGTGAATCTTCTGACGCCCTATGTCATTTCAACAATTTCCAGTTTCCTAGCCCAAAAAGCCTCCTGTATACTTAGGACATCCAATCTCTTTACACCTCCATCCCTCACCAGGATGGTCTGAGGGCTCTCTGCTTCTTCCTGGAACAGAGGCTCAACCAGTCCCCATCCACCTTCACCCTTCTCTGCCTGGCTGAACTTGTTCTCACATTGAACAATTTCTCCTTCAACTCCACTCACTTCCTTCAAATAAAATGTATTGCTATGGGTAATCGCGTGGGTCCTAGTTATGCCTGTCTTTTTGTGGGGTATGTCGAACAATCCTGATTCCAGCCCCTTCCGCCAACTCTTTTTCCAGTACATTGATGACTGTATCAGTGTAGTTTCCTGCTCTCACCTGGAACTGGAAAACTTCAAATTTACTCCCGATTTCCACCATTCTCTTACCTTCAAATGGTCAATCTCCAACACTTCCCTTCCTTAAATTCTCGGTCTCCATTTCTGGGGATAGGCTGTCTTCTAATATTCATTATAAGTCCACCGACTCCCACAGTTACCTTGCCTACCCTTCCTTACACCCTGCATCCTGTAAGGACTCCATTCCATTCTCCCAGTTACTCTGTCTCAGTTGCATTTGATGATGTGACCTTCCACAACACAGCTGCTGATATGTCTTCCTTTTACCACCCCATCAGCCTCCATATCCAAAGGATGATCCTCTGCCATTTCTGCCACATCCAGCAGGATGCCACCACTTAACACGTCTTCCCCCTCCCTTGTCAGCATTCCTAAGGGAGCATTCCCTCTGCGACACCCTGGTCCACTCCTCAATCACGCCTGACATTCGTTCCCTGCCCACAGCACCTTCCCATGCAATCGCAGGTGGTGTAACCCCTGCCCTTTTACCTCCTCTCTCCTCACCATCCAAGGCCCCAAGCATTTCCTCCAGGTGAAACAGCAATTTACTTGTACTTCTTTCAATTTAGTATACTGTATTCGTTGCTCACAATGCAGTCTCCTTTACACTGGGGAGACTGCTTTGTGGAGCACCTCCGGTCAGTCCACAAGCATGCCCCCTAGCTTCCGGTTGCTTGCCATTTCAATTCACCACTTTGCTGTCATGCTCACATCCCTGTCCTCGACCTGCTGCAGTGTTCCAGTGAAGCTCAATGCAAGCTCGAGAAACAGCACCTCATCCTCTGATTAGGCACTTTACAGCCTTCTGGACTCACCTTTGAATCCAACAATTTCAGACCATGACCACCATTTTGATTTTTTAAAAACCATTTGCTAGTTTAAACTTGTTTATCATGTTTTTGCTTTCAGACAGAGCTGTTCATTATTCTGCCATTAACACTCTCTCTGGACAAATGCTTTGCTTTTTATGACAACTGTTACACTCCCTTTGCCTCTTGTTCCATGACATCTTTGTCATTTAATATCTCCCACCCTCTACCCCATCACACACCTTCCCTTTTGTTCTTTCTTCCCCTCCCCCCCTTTGAACAGCATTAAACCCAGCACATTTTCTAGAAGAAGTCATATCCTACTCAAAACGTTAACTCTGTTTCTCTCTCCACAGATGTTGCCAGACCTGCCGATTATTTCCAGTATCTGCAGTATTTTGCTTTATTTTATTTATTTAGAGATACAGCACTGAAACAGGCCCGTCGAGTCTGTGCCAACCAACAACCACCCATTTATACTAACCCTACATTAATCTCATTTTCCCTACCACATCCCCACCTTCCCCCAATTCTCCTACCACCTATCTACACTAGGGGCAATTTATAATGGCCAATTTACCTATCAACCTGCAAGTCTTTGGCTGTGGGAGGAAACCGGAGCACCCGGCAGAAACCCACGCGGTCACAGGGAGAACTTGCAAACTCCGCACAAGCAGTACCCAGAACTTAACCCGGATCGCTGGAGCTATGAGGCTGCGGTGCTAACCACTGCGCCACTGTGCCGCCCGGCACAGTAGAAGCTTTGACCTCCGTCGAAGACAGTGGACAAAATGCTCGACCAAATATGCACAGGTGCCATTAGCTACTCCACAAGTGGAAGATGAGGACAACCCAAAGTACGATTGTGGTCATGATTCCCAGACCATCAACCTGCTCACCAAAAATCTGTTGCGGGAAGCATTGCATTTCACCACTCGGCATTGCAGGAGGCCATTGAATGGATAGCTGAATTAGACATCCTGTTATAAGCTTTTCCTGTGATATGAAATTAGTAGTAATACTGCAGACTCCTCTTTCCCAGACATTTCCCCATACAGCTCAGCAGGTGCAATAACTCTCCATTTGTTTCTTCCACCATTATCTTGAGCTAAACAAGTATACTTCCTTTAAACTCAAATTGTTGCTTACATTTTTAAAAAAATCCATGTTTGCAGCCTATCCTAGTTTGGTGAGGCCAAATGTGGATCAGCTATCCATTTTGCCATTCCATTTGCAAGCACAAACCCAGCCTTTCTGTGGTTTACTCCTTTAGTTTCTTCTCATTCTCACACTGACCTTGCTGTCTGACAAAGCTCAGAATATCTTCTTCCTCTGAACCAGTCCTTCTAGTCTGAACACTGCATTTAACAACTTCAGTTCTCTTTGTATTTCTCCGACAGTTTTTCCCATTCACCTGCCATGATTTTCCTTCCCATTCATGAGCTGTTTTATTCACTTTGTCTCACACCTTTCAGCCACCTCGAGATGCCGTCATGTTTCATCCCGCACTCAGTTTTTACCCCCAAAGGCAATTAAACCCATTACTTTGAAGTAGTAGTTAGCATTTCTGTACTATTATTCTGTTCTTTATTTTATTTCCAGTACAATGAAGGGATAGTCCTACTTTTCTTCATCAGTTCTGACAAAGGGTCTCAACCAAAAATATCAACTTGTTACAAAGAAATAGCAGCAAAGAGCCATTCTGTCCGACTGTTCAATGCTTCACACAAGCCTCCTCCTACTGTACTTCATCTCACCCCATCAGTAAGGCCTTTATTCCTTTTTTCCCCTCATATGCTTATCTGGCTTCACCTTAAATGCATTTGTTACCTAAACCACTCCATCTGGAATAAAGGCCGGCTCGGGTCTACAAATGAAACCTGACCTGAGACTAACAGAACCACATCCAACCCCAAGCCCAACCCGGCCCGAGACCTTCCATTTTTTCCTGTACCCGACCTAACCGTCAGTTAATCTACCTTCCGTTTTTCATTTTGTTGCTTCTCTGCACAAGCTTAAAATAACTGCAACAAAACCACCTTTCAAGTCCAAAAAGTATATTAACATTGGAGCCACTTACCTGAGGTTGTGATAGAGCGTGTCCGACCCGACCCAACCCGAGCCTGAATGCCGGACCCGGAAGTGCGACCCGACCCGAACCCGACACATATCATCCGGTCCCTTCAGGTTCGGGTCAGGTAGCCGGCCTTTAATCTAGAAGCAACTTCTACATTCTCACCACTCTTGGGCAAAGAATTTTCTCCTGAATTCCCTATTGGATTTATTAATGACTACCTTATATTTATTGCTCCTAGTTTTGGTTTTCCCCACAACTGCTGTGTCTCTTCTGAGATTCTGATTGCCTTCATGCATATTCAACAGTTTTTTAAAAACATCCCTTGAAATAAGAGTCCTTGGAACAGAAATTACCCATAATTTGACACTAATTGTCACTGAGTCAGTAGCAGCGCCAAAGAAACCAATGGGTGTGAGAAATCAAAAATTGCCTCATTGGCCTTCTGGATTTACCTTATGGGGATGGATTCAACTTTGGGCAGGGATCACCTGCCTGTTATATACCCTACCTGAAATTCCTTTCACACTGTAATGAGGACATCTAAAAAATGCAAATTTAAAATCAGTAAGTAAATATTTACAGAGCAACAAAAGAAAAAAAAGTAATTTAAGGGCCATGTATGGAGGCCATTCTGTTAGGACACCTTTCAAAGGATTTTCTTAATTTTAGGTGATGGAAGAGATTTATTGTTGGGTCTGTTAGATTTGGTTAAATTGAATGACTCCATATGCGGTTAAGAATTATCTGTGTATTTTACTCAAGTCTCATACAAAGCTGTTCCATAACCCAGCTAGAGACTGCCAGTGGGATCTAAAAAGGGATCTGAATTGAAAATTAAATGAACAGAACATACAGCTATCAACATTCATGATAGCAGCTCAGTGCTTATGCTTATGTAACACTCCTGCGTCTCATTCCATAATTTTCTATGCTCTGAGCTCCAAACTTACAGACTATGGGCTCGATAAGACATTGGAGCTGGGAAAAGAACAGGAAGGTGGGGTGGAGAAGATTTTTGGATGGGAACTGTGGAAGTATGGGTTTCCTCCAGGTCCCTGTGGCGCAGTGGTTAGCACCGCAGCCTCACAGCTCCAGGGACCCAGGTTCGATTCCAGGTACTGCCTGTGTGGAGTTTGCAAGTTCTCCCTGTGTCTGCGTGGGTTTCCTCCGGGTGCTCCGGTTTCCTCCCACAAGCCAAAAAGACTTGCAGGTTGATAGGTAAATTGGCCATTATAAATTGTCACTAGTATAGGTAGGTGGTACGGAAATATAGGGACAGGTGGGGATGTTTGGTAGGAATATGGGATTAGTGTAGGAATAGTATAAATGGGTGGTTGATGTTCGGCACAGACTCGGTGGGCCGAAGGGCCTGTTTCAGTGCTGTATCTCTAATCTAATCTATTGAATTTAACGACAAGACAAGTTTTTAAAATTTTCAACAGGTTTCCTTCCCAAAAGCTAGCCAGATAGAAAAGTTGTCAGTCTGTCATACTGGAGAGCAGGGTGCTGTGAGGTGCATCAGACAAGACGGGCATGGAGGCCAGGGACACTGGACCTTGTCAGGGAGGGGCAGGGTATGACATCAGACATGGCAGGGGTGTTGAAAATTAAGGAGGCAGGTGTGGTTGATTGTGGAGGTCCCATTGCAGAATGCAGGTAATCTCTGTAGGCTGGGGAAAGCACTTTTTCTCCTCTTGGCCCACAAGCAGTGCAATAAAGGCACTTATCTAATGGATCTGGCCCTCTACATCTCCATTCAAATGCTGGGATTCCAGAGACCTGGGAATCCAGCCTGCAGGTGCTGAAGAAAACGTGAGTTAAAAGGGAGGCACATTGTCTCCTTAGAAATATTTTACTGATATCTAGCCTCCTGAGAGCAGATTGGTCACCCATACACTGATCTGTCACTGTTAAAACTGGAAGTGGCTATGTTGGAGTTGGGGGTTCCACAATCCTTTTTCATTTTAAATCCCCACCTGCCCTAAAAAGGTTAAAATTGCTCCTGTAACTTTTTTCCCACCATGTACACTATAAAACATTGATTTTGCCATGATTGAACCTCATTGTCCTCAACACACCACTTTAAGACTGGATGTTTGTACGATACTGATTGAAGGAGGATATAGAAAAACTATTTCACACTACTTGATGTAAGACCTCATATGATACCTAATCAATTTTGATGCATGTGCAAGCATTGGGATAAGTGCAATTATTACATTCATAGCATTAACATTCCTTCCCTGAAATATAAAGTTTTAAATTTATATGATGAATACTTGAGCAAGAACAGTTCCTATTACGCTGCAAGAAACTTAACACCTTGCACACCTTCCTCTCCCTCCACCTCAAACACATACTGTGCATGGAAACAGTTCCACAAGACACAAAGCACAAAGGAAGCTTGCACAAGTTGAAGGAATATTTATCTTAGCAGTATGTACTTTCAGCAACTGACACCTGCTATGATACTAGAACTGGGACAATGAAGTGAGGGAATATTCCTGCACTTATGTTGAGGAGCAGTTCGTCATTCATTGCAGCGAATTGACAGAGCATTGAAATGACCTGTCCTGAACAGGTGTAAATCAGATCTTTCCAATTCTGCTTAGCTCCAGTTATCTTGTAGATTCATCCTTCATGACAGCATATGGAGACTCTCAAAAACTGCTGCACATAACGGTCTCAAGAATCAAGGGCCGAATTTTCTGGGCCCATTGAGGTCGGGCTGGGAGGCAGGAGGGCTAGCAAAATGGAGGGGAAGGAGCGGGAGTGGAGCCCGACACCTTCCCACTGCCATGCCATATTGCCAGAAGTGGGAAAGTTGATGGCTTGGATGCCTGCCGGGAGGTCAATTGAGCCACTTAAGTGGCCAAATAAGGGCTCCTTCCTGCCTGTCTCAGGATGGCCTGGTGAAACCTGGCGGCCTGCCAGCAGGTTCCAGGGAGGAGGGGGACCCTCCTTTTTTGGGGGCAGGCCAGCGCACTTAATTGGACGGTGGCCCCAGCGGCGGCCTCTTAATTGACCACAGCTGGCAACAGGCTGCCCCGGATCCTGCCACCCGCTTTCAGCCCCGGAGGTGGGATTTCGCCATTAATGGCAAAATTCAGCCCCAGGGCTTGTGCTTTCTAAGACAAATGAATAGAAAAGATCACTTCACAAACAAATGGGAATTCAGATCAAAATAATCTTGCTCGTTTGAAGTTCCTTTGCATTAACAACATTCTTCTGTTCAGTCTATAGTGACAGTTAAAATACAAAAATCAAACAATGAGTTATTCTGTGCTCTCCAGCTTTCTTCCGCAGCATTGATTAGAAGGCATCCTCAAACTGTGCCTAAGAGTTTTACTGAAGCTGGAAGCATTATGATAGACATCCAAGTTAGTTTAGCGTCATACAAAATGAATCACGATGCGATACTGCAGGCAACCAGGGAAGATTATTGATAGGTCAGGAAAACAGAAGGACTGCAATTCATCCTGATCTTGGCTCTAAGTTGTTGCACAAGTCCAATCACAGTTTACTGGCCAATTCCACTCCTCCCCAGTTACTTTTTTAAAAAAAACATCTCATGTAAAGCAGGTACTCTTTTCATTTCTGCAAACCCAGCAGCACAGGAAACAGTAAGTTCTTTCCTCCAATTGGAGTTTAGACAATGCAGTGTGTCAGGAAACTGTCTTTTCATTTCAGAAACCCAGGTTTGAATCTAGCCTGACTAAGAGCTGTCTCTCTCGCAGTTTAATACAGGTTGGAACAAAGTTTTTCCTTCTCAACCCAGTTCTCCAAATTTAGAATTCTTTGTGTTCTAGCAGTCAAAAATATTCAAGGCCCTTGCACATCCCCCGCCCCCCCCACCCCCATCCATTAACATAGGAACAGGAGTAGGCCATTTATCCCTTTGCCTGTTCCGCCATTCAATGAGACAATGGTTGATCTACAGCCCAAGGCCACATACTCACTTTTGCTCTGTATCCCTTAGTACCTTTGATAATTTTAAATATGAGATTGGCTAACAAAAATCTAACAATTGATCTAGCAACAATTGCCATTTGCAGAGGAGAGTACCACCCTTTGCATATAGAAAGATTTCCTAATTTCACTCCTGAAAGATCTGGCTCTAATTTTTTAGACGATGCCCCCTAGTGCTTGACTTCCCAACTAGCAGAAATCCTTTTTGTACCTACCCTATTCATTCCCTCGAATATCTTGAAAACTTTGATCAAATTACCCCTCAAATTGTACCCCCTTGTATTCTAGTACTCTAGATATAAAAGCTAGTATGTCATTAGCCTTTTTGATTATTTTCTGAACCTGTTCATTACATTTTAACAGACACACATATATACAGAACTCCAAGTCTCTTTGGACCTCACTAACTTTTCACTATTTAGAAAGTACTCTGTTCTATCCTTTTTAAATCCAAAGTGGATGACCTCACATTTGCCGACAGTGAAATCTATTTGCCACAGTTTTGCCCATTTACTTTTTTTTTTGTTATGTTTATTTCATTTCATCTTAGTTTGTTCTGTTTGCTTACCCACTTTTTTTTTCATGTTTGTGCTTGCTGCTGTTCAATCTTCAGTCCGTTAACACCCTATCTGTACTAATGCTTTGTCTTTCAACACACTATTAACATATTGTTTGCCTTTGCTCCATGACCTTTTGGTCAGCTATTCTGTGGCCTTGTCCAATCTCCGCCTTCTCCTTTGTTATCTCTTGCCCCACCCCCACTTTACTTGCTTATAACCTTTGACATTTCTAATATTTGCCAGTTCTGAAGAAGGGTCACTGACCCGAAATGTTAACTCTGCTTCCCTCTCTACAGATGCTGCCAGACCTGCTGAGTATTTCCAGCATTTCTTGTTTTCATGTCCATTCACTTAATCGATTAAGATCTTTGTAATTTTATGCTTCCATTTACCTTCCTTTGTGATTTCCTTTGCACCGCCAGTGGCGGTCGTGCCTTCAGCTTTTTGGCCCCAAGCACTGGAATTCCCTCCCTGAACCTCTCTCTCCTCCTTTAGACACTCCTTCAAACCTACCTCTTTAAACAAGCTTTTGGTCATCTGTCTGAGTATCTCCTTATGTGGATCAGTCCTAAATTTTGTCTGATAGCACTCCGGTGAACATCTTACGACATATAAATGCAAGTTGTTGTTATTGATGATTATCTAGTAATGTTAGATTAGAAGTAAATGGTCACAAAGATTGTATCTTCCAGCACCACCCTCACTCTGAATGCACATTCACAAAAATCAAGCAGTATTATAATGGCCTCAAATAGACTTTTGCACTTTGACCTTGCTTACAGTCTTGGGTTTAGTTTCACTATATCTCACGAATAGAATATTGGATAGCATTAGAATAGCTCACATGAAGGGAAAAAAAGAGCCAGGCTCATGCTAGAGAATGATACCCCTTGATAGCCAACTGTGAAATCAGGATCCATAATAGCGAAAGAAAGATTTACCGTCTAGATAATCCCTCACTTGCAAAGTGAAGAAGGAAGCATAGTAGAAGACAGCAACAGTGGGGACCAAATGGACAGGGAGGAGCAAATAAATAAATAGCAAAGCTACCATCTGTGTTGTCCTCAGGCAACCAATAATAATGACAATTGTGTGCCTTAAACACAAATTGAATGGCATCTGGCCTACAAAGCAACTGAAAGGTTTGTGCATCACCAGGTGTACAGTTCATTTTGCACATTCTGGAGATGCAATGATACTGCTGAATAGGCAGGCGGGAAGGAAGCCATTCCATTATAATGATGGGTACCTCAAAGGAGTGAAATTGGGAAACAGTGTACTGTTTTTAAACAAACAGAGAACTAGAAAGGAAGTACACTTACAGCTATTATCTGATAAGCAGAATGGAGATGGGCTGCTTCGATAAGAATCACTCAAGCGGATGGTATCAGTGTGGTGCCGAGCCAGCACAGCTTCAAACCATTAAGACAGCCTCAGGAATTCTCTGTTGGTTTTGAATGAATGCTCCAACTAAAGTTCAAATGTTCAGATTCAATCATTGTATAGCCCAAGAAAATTATATAGTGATATCAATTTTCAAATAATGATTTTGTGAAGGACAAAAAGATAAAAGGTTTCCCCTGAGATCTCTGCCCATTTCTTTTCCTCTTCTGCATGTCACTTGTGTCTATGATGTTGACTTTAATGTATCGTGTGCAAGTAGGTATGGCCTCAAGAGTTGGCATTGCTAATCTCTCATTATGTGTTATCATTGTTTGGTTATTGAACAATAAGCTCCATTTTTAACTGAGTACAGTTGGAAAAGGATACAATATACCGTAGATAGCTAGGAGCAGTTTCTATAAACATACTGGTATTTCGAAGAAAAAGAAGATTTAAAGATTGGTTTCAGCACCACTGCCACTTTCTAAAATGAAAATGACCACGAAATATAATCAGCATTAACAAAAATGTACAAGAATGCCCTTTAAATGGGCATTCAGATGCTAAGGTAAGATTGCCATCAGCATTTATCTGGACAAGAAAGGAAACTGCTTAAATTAAATAGTGTACCAGAGACACCAAGGTTACGGGGGGGGTGGGTGGTGGAGTTTGAACTGTCGGTTGCCCGTTTCCCACTTGAAAAAAAAGGACAATGGGCAGAGGAATAAAAACAAAAAGTACTGGAAATACTAGAAATACTCCACAGATGCTGCCCGACCTGCTGGGTATTTCTAGTACTTTAATGTTTTTATTTCAGATTCCCAGCATTCACAGGATTTTGCTTTTATTTTAATGGGCAGAGCAAGTTTGGTTGAGCACAATGGACATCCATTTGCCTGCCTGATTCAATTTAAAAATAGGCCTTTAAATGGAAACGCAGCATTCCAACCCAATACAGGCAGGAGGTTGTTTCAATATGCAAATTGTGGTCTTATGCTGGTTACAATGTACAAATGGACAGATCACATACACTGCTAATCCCAATTGTACCTTAAAAGGGACCGCTGAAGGCCGTTCTGGAAAAGACAAGTCTTTAAAGTTAAAAAAAAAAGACTTTTGTGGGACGAGGAAGAGCATTCACACTGGTCTTGGCCTGACAAAAATCTACTGTCACATTCCTGCCCCCTAGCCATTCACCCCAGGATCCATTCCCCGTTAACAGCAGCCCTCACCTGCCAATTAGCCCCATGCAAAAGCCAGCCAATTTTCGACCCTCACTAAACCAGCAAAATGCAGCAAAGTGCTCATTCAGCATCCACAGCTCACTAGTGATACTCAAATGAGGCCCGAGCTGGACAATGTTTTGGGCGCCACACGTAAACCAACTTTGCATCTGTTTGGGGCTGAAGTTGAAATTCCCACTACTATACGTACTAATGGTAGAGTTCAACTACCCCAAAGTAATTCAAAAATCGGAGGGATTAAAAAAAAAACTTTTTTGGTTCAAAGACTGCCATTAATCTGGAATTAAAAGCTAGTCTAATGGTGACCATGAAACCATTGTTGATTGTTGTAAAAACCCATCTGGTTCACTCATGTCCTTTAGGGAAGGAAATCTGCTGTCCTTACCTGGTCTGGCCTACATGTGACTCCAGACCCACAGCAATGTGGTTGACTCTTAAATGCCCTCTGAAATGGCCTAGCAAGCCACTCAGTTCAAGGACAATGAGGGAAGGGCAATAAATGATGGCCTAGCCAGTGACGCCTACATTCCACAAACAAAAAAAAAATTAAGTAACATAGTGCCATAGATCCCTCTCTAAGGCCATAAGCATATAGTCTAAAAATTAGAACCAACATAAATTAGTGCATGTAGCAGAAAGGAACTTTTTAGATAAACTAAGGAAAATATATATATTATACACATTACAATCAGAGAGTGAGCTGCGAGGCTCCCGGAATTGCACCTGCAGGTGGTGCTGTGAGGTTGTGCTTCACGACAGCCGTACTCTGACATGTGCCTGCCTAACCTGTAATAAAATGTGACATGTGGACAACCATGAGGAACAGTATGAGGACAAAATATTTTTAGAAATGTTTGATAGTTAAGTCTTATGTAAAATGTTTGAGCTTGCAAATCAATTGGAGCACATCCTTTCTCCCAACTTCTACCCTGGTCCCCTCACCTCCTCTTCTCCATTACTGTATCAGTCCATTTCCTTTCTCACATCTACAACTCTCCAACTTCTTTTCTCCTCACCCCCTCCCCTTCCCTTCCTCCCCATCCCTCTTCCAATTCCCTCAACATCCTCCTTTCCCCTCCAACGTCCTCTTGTCCCCTCTCTATCACCCTCTCTCCCCTTGAATCCTGTCCTCACCGTAATCCCTTCCCTCCCTCCTTTCTCTAAATCCTACACTCTCAGCCATCTCTTCCTGCTGTACCTGTCTCTCCTCCCTCTATTCTTTCCTTAATTCCCATTCATCCCCCCGCCCCTATTGCTTTCCACTTTCTCCTCCTTTGCCTTGATGCAGTTATTTTCCTCCCTTCACCACCCTCTAATCTCAACACAGCACTCAGTCTTCAGAACTTGTGTGCAAACAGTAAGTGTTTAGATATGATACTTTGGCAAATGAATAATGTCTAAAAATCAGAGTGATTTTCCATTTGGTGTAATCATTTAATCAATCAACACACCCCTAATATGGCAGGACTGTACATATACATGTCGTTTATTGCCATCAGTGGCAGATTTATACGTTCAGTGACTGCATTTAGTAATTGTTAAACTGTAAGTAATGTACGAAAGCACTGCCGAAGGATGAAATATTTAAAGCTTTCCCCTTTCATAGAACATGTACAGGAACCAATTAAAGAGAATTTGACAAGTAACCACTGTGCATAAATCTCAATGAAGTCTTTTTTCTTTGTTCATCATATATGGGCATCGCTAGCAAGGCCAGCATTTATTACACATCTCAAATTACCTTGAAGGTTTTTTTTTTTAAGTCACCTTCTTGATCCATTGCAGTCTATGTGGTGTAGGTAGACGTACAGTGCTGTTAGGGAGCAAATTCTATGAATTTGACCCAGCAACAATGGTGGTAGAGGTCACAGTTTGGAAGGTGCTATCAAAGAAGCCTCAACAAGTTACTGCAGTGCATCTTGTAGATGGTACACACTGCAGCCATGGTGTGCAGATGGAGGAGTGAGTGAATGTTTAAATGTGGTGGATATGGTACCAATCAAGCAGGCTGCTTTGTCCTGGATGGTATCGAGCTTCTTGAGTGTAGTTGGAGCTGCACTCAATCAGGCAAGTGGAGAATATTCCATCACACTCCGAACTTGAGCCTTGTAGATGGTGGACAGGCTTTGGATGAGTCAGGTGGTGAATTACTCACTGCAGAATTCCCTGCCTCTGACATGCTCTTGTAACAACAGTATTTATGTGGCTGGTCCAGTCAAGTTTCTGGTGAAACCATCCCCCATTACCTCCCCTTACCAAAGATGTTGGTGGTGGGGGATTTAGCAATGGTAATGCCATTTAATGTCAGAGGGAGAGGTTGAACCCTGGTTGAAGATGGTTATTGCCTGGTACTTGTGTTGCATGAATGTTACTTGCCACTTACCAGCCCAAGCCTGAATGTTGTCCAAGTCTGCTGCATGTGGGCATGGACTCCTTCACCATTTGGGAGTTGAGAATGGAACTGAACATGGCAATCAGCGAACATCCCACGATTCACCATATGATGGAGGGAAGGTCATTCATGAAGCAGTTGAAGGAGGCTGGGCCCAGGACGCTGCCTTGAAGAATTCCTGCAGTGATGTCCTGGGGCTACGATGATTGGCTTCCAACAACCACAACCATCTTCCTTTGTACAAGGTATGACTTCAGCCAGTGATAAGTTTACTACCACTTCCCCAACTCCCAATTCACACGGACATCAATTTTACTACATCTCCTTGATATCATACTTGGTGCCATGAGCAGTCACATTCTCCTCACTTCTGGAATTCAGCTCTTTTATCCATGTTTGGACCAAGGCTGTAATGAGTTCCGGAGCTGAATGGTACTGGCAGAACCCATCTTTAGCAGATTGTAAGGAATAGACCAAAGAAAACCATATAATGTATGGAAGTGGTATTATTAAAGTTTGATGTTTTTTAGACCATTTTTTGTTCAATGGCCTGACTGTTTTTCTAAGCAGACCATATTTCCAATGCACGAGTTCCTCCGCGAAGTGTTTTTGGCCCAACCATTTCAACTACTTTTACAATAACTTTCCCTTTATCCAATCGGGAGGAGTGAGGCTATTCACTGACATGTCATGTTCAAGCAGTCACAGCCTCCTCGATAATGAAGGAGCCTATTGAATCACAGTCTGTCAGGATCTGGTTAGTATCCAGGCTTGAGCTGATAGGTGGCAGCTAACAATCACAGCATGCAACTGCCATGTAACGAACATCTTGAACAAGATATAGGCCAAACATCTCCCCTGACCTTAAAACAGCACCACCATTGGTGGGCTCCCCACCATCAACTTCTTGACTAGATATTCAACTAGATTAGCTAAATCAACACAATTCCTTAGCTTTGCAGTCAGAGGCTAGGTACGCTGCCAGCATGAGTTCAACACCTGACCCCTGAAATCCTATCTACAATTTACAAGGTTCAAGTCAAGAGTGAAATGGAACATTCACCTGCAGGAGTGCAATTTCATCAACACTCAAGAATCTCAACACCATCCAGGACAGAACAGGTCACTGAACAGGCCGTGTGCCACTAGACTCAATATCTACCCGCTTCACACACTGACACCATGGTTCCAATCTGCAGGATACACTACAGTAACTCAAAGGTTACTTTGACAGCACCTCCCTCCGAGACCTTGACCACTGAGAAGGATGTGAGCAACAATGTTGTGGGAAAACTTTTACCTCTAAATTTCCCTTCAAGTCACACACCAACCAGATTTCTTATGTCACAGTTCCTTCATCATTGCTCAGTGAATAGCTTGGAATTCCCTTTCTAACACCCCTGTGACACCAACATTATCACTGCAATTGAGCTGGTTCATAAGATGATGCCCCACCACCTTCCCAGAACTAGGGATGGGCAATAAATGCAGCTGCTCGCAGCATCCATATCCTGAGCAGACTGCATGGACTGGGGGGAGTAATTGTTACTCTACTGAAGTCTAATCTGGTGCTACATTCCCACTCGAATTAGGTAAAATTATTGCATGTAAATTGGTAGTGACAGGCTAAAACAGCTACTCAAATTTATTCCCAAAAATCAGATAATTATAAAATACAGAGGAATAGCCAAATACGAGAGTACAAAACAAGTGGGATTTATAACAAAGTTCATTACAGCTCTTTTAAGCAGTAAGATCTGTCTCCTGCAATGAAAACCAGCAACTTTGAATAAAACACAGTCCTCAATGCTGACATGGTGAACGATAACAGGCGAGTTTTCTTGTGCCCAGTCATTACAGAATCTCAGCCAATTTCCCCACATACTAGTTAGCATGAACATCCAATCCAAACAAAACTACATTTGACCCTAAGGGCACACACTAATGAAATTCAAATGAACAATTTCTAATTCTGAATTGAATCGCTGGGGTTAATTGTCAGAGCCACTTCCCATCAACGCCTGCAAAACACCATTGTTATATTGAGCTTTTAACTGAACCGGCTAAACTGGTATCCCAAGGCTCACAGTACGATGAGGCCACAATGATTTTAACAGCTGGGCCTTATTGATGTTTCACCCACTCATTTCCTGACCATTCTGCATGGGGAACGGCTGCAAGTTAGTGGAAATTTGGGCGAAATTTGGCCACCCACCAGCACTAGGGATCTTAATAGGGTACTAATATTAGGGGATTTCAACCTCCCCAAATTCAACTGGGATAGTCGTAGCGCAAAAGGCTTAAAGGGGGCTAAATTCTTAAAGTGCATACAGGAGAGCTTTTTGAGCCAGCACGTAGAAAGTCCTACAAGAGCAGGGGCGGTACTGGACCTAATTAGGGATTGAAGCCGGACAAGTGGTAGCAGTGTCAGTGGGGAAGCTTTTCGGGGATCGTGACCATAACCCTAAGATTTAAGGTAGTTATGGAAAAGGACAAAGATGGACTGGAAATAAAGATACTGAATCGGGGGAAGGCCGGTTTCAATATGATAAAGCAGGATCTGGCCAAAGTGGACTGAGAGCAGCTACTTGTAGGAAAATCTACATCAGACCGATGGGAGTCATTCAAAAAGGAAATAGTGAGAGTTCAGGGCCAACATGTTCCTGTAAAGGTGAAGGGTATGACAAACAAGTCCAGGGCACCCTGGATGTCCAGGGATATAGAGGATTGGGTAAGGAAAAAAAAGAAGGCTTATGACAGATACAGAGTGCTGAAAAACAGGGGAGGCCCTAGAGGAGTATAGAAAGTGTCTGGGGTGGGGGGGGGTGGGGTGGTATTTAAAAAAGTAATTAGGAGAGCGAAGAGGGGACATGAAAAAACACTGGCGGGAAAGAAAAAGGAAAATTCCAAGGCATTTTATAAGTATATTAAGGGCAAGTGGATAACTAGGGAAAGAGTAGGGCCCATTAGGGACCAAAGTGGCACTCTGTGTGTGGAGCTGGAGGACATACATGAGATTTTAAATGATTACTTTTCATCTATGTGTTCGCTATGGAGAAGGATGATGTAGGTGTAGAGATCAGGGAGGGGGATTGTGATATACTTGAACAAATTAGCATTGAAAGGGAGAAGGTATAAGCAGTTTTAGCAGGCTTAAAAGTGAATAAATCCCCAGGCCCAGATGAGATGTATCCCAGGCTGTTATGTGAGGCAAGGGAGGAGATTGCAGGGGCTCTGACACAAATTTTCAAATCCTCTCTGGCCACAGGAGAGGTACCAGAGGAATGGAGGACAGCGAATGTGGTACCATTATTCAATAAGGGTAGCAGGGATAAACCAGGTAATTACAGGCTGGTGAGTCTAACATCAGTGGTAGGGAAACTATTGGAAAAAATTCTGAGGGACAGGATTAATCGCCACTTGGAGAGGCAGGGATTAATCAGGGATAGTCAGCATGGCTTTGTCAGGGGGAGATTGTACATAACAAACTTGATTGAATTTGTCAAGGAGATGACTAGATGTGTAGATGAGGGTAAAGTAGTTGATGTATCTACATGGACTTCAGTAAGGCTTTTGTTAAGGTCGTGCATGGGAGATTGGTCAAGAAGGTAAGAGTCCATGGGATCCAGGGCAATTTGGCAAATTGGATCTAAAATTAGCTCAGTGGCAGGAGGCAGAGGGTGATGGTCGAGGGTTGTTTTTGCAAGTGGAAGCCTGTGACCAGTGGTGTACCGCAGGGATTGGTGCTGGGACCCTTACTGTTTGTAGTGCACATTAATGATTTAGATGTGAGTTTAGGAGGTATGATCAGTAAGTTCGCTGATGACACGATAATTGGTGGTGTCGTAAATAGTGAGGAGGAAAGCCTTAGATTACAGGACGATATAGATGGGCTGGTAACATGGGCAGAACAGTGGCGAATGGAATTTAATCCTGAGAAGTGTGAGGTCATGCATCTTGGGAGGACTAACAAAGCAAGGGAATATACAATGGATGGTAGGACCCTAGGAAGTACAGAGGGTCAGAGGGACCTTGGTGTACTTGTCCATAGATCACTGAAGGCAGCAGCACAGTTAGATAAGGTGGTTAGGAAGGCATATGGGATACTTGCCTTTATTAGCCGAGGCATAGAATATAAGAGCAGGGAGGCTATGATGGAGCTGTATAAAATGCTAGTTAGGCCACAGCTGGAGTACTGTGTACAGTTCTGGTTGCCACACTATAGGAAGGATGTGATTGCACTGGAGAGGGTGCAGAGGAGATTCACCAGGATGTTGCCTGGGCAGGAGCATTTCGGCTATGAAGAGAGACTGGATAGACTAGGGTTGTTTTCCTTAGAGCAGAGAAGGCTGAGGGGGGACCTGATTCAGGTATACAAAATTATGAGGGGTATTGATAGGATAGAAAGGAAGAAACTTTTTCCTATAGCGGAGGTGTCAATAACCAGGGGCATAGATTTAAAGAAAGGGGCAGAAGGTTTAGAGGGGATTTGAGGAAAAGTTTTTTCACCCAGAGGGTGGTTGGAATCTGGAACACATTGCCTGAAGGGGTGGTAGAGGCAGGAACCCTTACAACATTTAAGAAGCATTTAGATGAGCACTTGAGAAGCCATAGCATACAAAGCTACGGGCCAAGTGCTGGAAAATGGAATTAGAATAGATAGGTGCTTGATGGCTGGCACAGACATGATGGGCTGAAGGGCCTGTTGCTGTGTTGTATGACTATGCTCCCGGGGGGGGGGGCGGGGAAAAACATAGGGTAGAGAAGGAGGAAGTAATCTTGGGCAGGGGAGGCCTAACCTTTCTTCATGTGGGGTCTGGGGGAGCACTCCAGGTTCTACAGAAGAGAAAAAAAAACTTACCCAGAATGGTCTTTCGATCCTCTTCTTGCTTGACTTTCCCTGCTGGAATTCAAATTGTGATTCAGGTTTGATGATATTGTCAGACCCTGATCTGCATATTAAAAAAGTGGACGAATTTGCCATATGCTCAGAATAGCAGGTTAAAATTGAAGATGGCAGGATATTGGCAGGCAAGTAACCAGGCCAGTTTTAACTGCCTACATGGGTGGTGTCCAAATAAGGTTAAAGTCAACTCCCATTTTATCATATAACCAGAAACATTACAAATTTCACATTTTGGGCTCATGTCAAAAACCTATTGGTTTTGGTACAAGAATAATGCATAGGTATTTAAAACTTTTGCCATATTTGCACACCCTCTATGATTCAAGTACCTTCTGGAAGTCCAGATTGTGGCCCAGTTAAACACTGTACACTTTTTTACGCAAGTTCTGTTGCAGTGGAAGCTCAGTAGAGATATTAGATACCAGAACAGGCTGCATTAAAAGTATATCACCACTTTAAAAGCAGGAGGCTGGTTGCCATGGATCAAAATGGAAAACATCAACTTTTCTTCCAATGCCCCAGGTGTGCTACTCATCTGAGGTCATAATTTTCATTTCCTGTTACTTCAATGCCTTTCTGCAATATTTGTGTACTGCTACAGGCCATTAAATGGGGTTACATTTCTGCTTTCACCCGCTTGATTCGAGACATCAATTCTTTTGATCATTCAGCAGCTTCAGAACCATGAAGACATGCTTTCATGTGCCCATAGCTCCAGCTTCATATGTTCTCAAAGACCCGGGCTATCTCTTTACAAACAGCTTCTGTAAAGCTCCAATTAGTTCATAATGCAATTTGGATAATCAGGGTCTTTGGGAACATAGGAGCAGGAGTAGGCCATTCAGCCCATCGAGCCTGCTCAGCCATTCAATTGGATCATGGCTGATCATGGGGTCTGTACTGGAATCTGCATAAACATTCCCAGAATCAGTTTTCCTGGCCCACTATGAATGTAAAATAATTTTCCTGTATATTTACAGTATTCCCAACTATAGAGTCAATTACTTTTTTCTTAAATTAGACCTATACATGAAGAGTTACACTTAGCTCCAATGTAAGCAGATTTGAGGAAGCTGGCGGGAAAGGATCTCAATTGAATCCATTCTCATCTTGGTGCACAAATGTACTTCTCATTGTACAAAAAATTACAAATCAAGCAATTTTTGCACTGGGTCCAGGGAGTGTTAAATAACAAAGTGGCAATTTTCAGGCAGGAGTAAACCATTGGTTCATCTAGCTTCCCAATCCAACCTTCCACAAGATTTCCCTGATGTATTTGTAAAATCTAATGGCCCAGGTTTTGCGATAGTAGTGGTGATGGTAACTGCACTCACAGTTATTATGGTGTAAATCAGACAGCAACTTCAGATGTCTGTTAAAATGTAAGTTGCTGTCCAATTTGCCCTGCTCCTCCACAAGCTTCAGTACACTGGTCCCTCACTGAGCGGTTTGGCATTAAAATACATAATAGGGGTGAAGTTGAGCACTTACCCACTAAACATGCCAGAAAAAAATAGTTAGGGCTTTTCCATTCATGTCGTTAAGTCTTAGTTACTGCCAAACAACCTCTCTGGCACTGAAAATTAATTTTTCTAGGTATGGAGTCGCATTCCTTCAGATTTTATTGTTGGAGAGGTTTAAACTTTTTCTTTCTGCCTCTTTTATCTCTCAATCCCAACTTTCTTTCCCTCTCTATGTAAAATCATGCACAGAAAGTGCACATTGAATTAAATAGTCTAACTTACACTTCTGGTTTAGACTCTGTGTGATTTTGTGAGGATTTGTCGATCTGATTGGTTGAGGCGACACACTCTTGCTTGCCCTGCTTGATAGGTCCCAGATCCCCTATAGAGAGCACCATGTTGTATTAGACTCTCAGGGCTGGATTTTGTACTCCTCCAGGCATCAGGTTCCATGGCCAGGGGTGGGGGTGGGGGGGCGGAGGCCTGAAGATGCCTCCAGGAGAGGCTGCCAATGGGATTCCAATTTGAATATTTAAATAAATTTAAATGAATGGATGAATGAACCTTATGTCACCGCCTGACATCCCACTCCGATCTTCAGTCTGGTGGCCGGCACTCCCGTGCCTTCGGATCCCTGTCCAGGGAAAGCGAGGGGCCACACTGGTGGCGTGGGGGGGGGGGGGGGGGCGGGGGGAGAGACAATATAAAGTGCCAGGGTGGGGGAAATGGGGTCAAATTAACATCATGGGCATAGGGGATGGTGGGAAAGGTTGTAGTTGAAAGTTTGAGCAGTTTTCTTTTGGGAGAGGGGGAAATGTCATATGGTAAAAAGAAGTGTTTTTGTTGTGGGGGGGGAAGGATAAATAATTAAACTTAATTGTTATTGGGGGTGGGAGAGGGGTAAAAAATTTATTTTCTTATATTCACTTTTCCTTTAAATATTTAAAGTAGTCAATAGGAATAACAGCCCTTTAAAAATGGCACCAGCGCCTGCACACAGGCAGCTAACGCCATTGCCGGGGATGGACAGCCCACCCCCTCCACATGATCCCTGGGTGGTGGGGGGGGGGGGGGGGGGCAGCCTGCCCCGGCTACTTAAATGAACTGCCGCATGGAAGATTGCGGCGGCTGCACGACATGCAGCCCATGCGGGCGGTCTGCCATTTGAATCGCCCGAAGGGCACATAAAATTCAGCCCTCAGTGACTGCAAGTTGCCCTGCAGTAACCCACTGAAAAGTCTGTGAGCAGCTGTAAGCGCAATAAATGGTGAGCACCCGTTTCTCTGCTGCTGACCTGCAATAACACAGAATCCTTATATCTGACAAGAACTTATCCAGTCCCTTTTTGAACTTCAAACTAGTTTCTTGTTCCATTAAGTTTGCTGGTATTCTGTACCACATGTTTATTGCCTTTTACTGAAAGCATTGCTTGAATTTTCCAATTTCTTTTGTCATCCTTAATTTGAAAATATGACCCCTTGCCTTTCAATTCTGTATGTGGCAGAAAAACATATCTGAACTCATATTCTCCAAGCCTCTTAAATTACTCCTCAGTCTTATCTCTTCAAGACAGAAGAGTCTCAGGGGACACAGGGATGAGTAAAGGCTGTCTATTCTTAGTTCTCACCATCATGAATAATGGTCACTTGGCTAAGACATCAACAGCCACCTGACATCTGTGGTAGTGCAGTAAAGCAAGGAGTCTGCACATTCAAGAGATGAGGGGAGAAAACTAGCAAAAAGGAAAGTACAAAATGAAAAAGAAGATTTGGAGCAGCGCCCCTCTTTCTTTACATTTTTAATCCTTGATATGGCCTGTTGTCTGCAGTCAAGGGGACAAATGTTTGGGCTGCACTCATGCAATTCTAATGGGGATATGAAGAACACCAAGAGCTTAGAGTCATATGGGCCCGATTTTAACTCTGTGCAAGTGAATGGGTTTTGAGTGAGGTAAAATCTCGCCTGATATCGTCTCCATGCCAAAAATTAGAGTTCTAAACATAGAATCTTTTCCTTATAGGTTTATTAGAGGAAATGGTACTCATGCTTGAGGGCACACATGATGATCCGAAAGCTGCGGGGAATCTCACGTTACAATGGCTGAGCTCAGTTGCAGGGTAGCCAACCGTTGAATTTCCCCTAATTTGCATAGCAGTGGTCCAATTATAACCTCAGCTCCAGGCCATGACATTATATACCTTCCATGGCCTTCGTCTGAAGTTTCCATTAACGTCTATTGGCTCAGCATTCCAGTGACTCGCTGTCCCTACTGTAGATATTCAGGGGCTTCATTCATCAGCTGCCTGTCTTACTACATCTAGGTGAAAAGCTAAAAGCAACTGCTCATCTACCAAGAAGCCAAAAGTAAACATAAAACAAATAACTAACTATGACTGCAGCTTGTACCAGTCACAAAGGAATATCTGTGTTCCAGATATTGCCTGCTTCCAGTATATTTCTGCAGATGCTGCAGCAGCCTTGAGGAAAGTGAAGAAGGGTGAGCGATCAGGCCTCAGGCTGGGGCTATCGGTAGCTGATCAGTAGACAGAAAGGTAGGCCTGTTCCCTCTAGTTCCACATTTAATTAAGTATGGGGGCCTTCCTGCCAGTTAGCACCAAGATGTGCCGTGCAATCTCAGCACGTGGTGAGTGGAGTCTTGGGGCATTTGTAAATCAAAAACGGGTTCTGTAAAATACGCAGGACCCTAATTTGAATACATTATTCTAGTCTTTAAATATGTTCCCAGGGTGTGCTCTTTCCACCAGCACATGTACTTTATCCAAAATGGCAGCTGATGCACTTGTGGCTAGAAATACGAGTATGCTTCCTGTCTGCCATATTGAGAGCTAAATAGGTCTATTAGAACCCAAAAAAAGGGGGAACGCACAGCCAAATTTCTAGACACATGTCTTTCAGGAAAAGAGAGTGGTGGGGGTGGGGGGGGGGGGGAATTCAGAGCATAAAATATAATTTAGATACAAATTTTTTTAAAGAGGGAATGAATGGGCAGAAATTTCAAATGTTATTTGTCTAATACAATATTGAACCCACCCAAATAAGGTGCTATAGGCAAAACAGGGGTCAAAGGGAATGATGCTCTGTCTGCACAAGACCTAGAAGTCAACTTATGTTTGTGTGCACACGCACGAGAGAAATCAATACACACAGATTCTTGTTGAATGTGAGGAAGCAACAGGCCTGGGAGAAGTGGTGTCTTTTCCAAAAGCCTCCATTTAATTTCAAATAACAGGAGCTGAACCCTGGAATGTTCTGGAAATAATAAGCATGCTGCCAGTCTACAGACACTGGATTCACAGTCACTTGGCTCTTGGGACCTGAACAAAAAAAAAATAAGAGCCATTCAAGCAGGTCTCCCAGGTTACCTCTCAGTGAGCCCTGGCCATTTTACATTCAGCTTGGAGCTGCCCCCATCCCCACCATTCTAATGAAAGGGAACTGAAGCAGAAGACAAAAAAAAACATGTGGCTGGAGACTTTGGGGGTGAATCTCATCAGGGCGTTTTCCATCACCATAACTTTGGCAGATCAGAAGAATCCACAAGAAAATTCAGCCCCATGGATTTAATGACATGTATTATACTTGCAAGAAGTAACTAGCTGTCACCTCTGGATTTTTGAAAACCCAATTCTCACAGAAGGGGATGTCCATTCAGAAGATTGCTGCTGCAACATCTCTCCGTCAGTCAGCGGCCCACTTCAACCCTGGCTGACTAGGCCTCAAGGACTCCTCCTGCAACTTGTGGCCAGTAACTCCAACTAACAAGACCGAGACACCAAGAGCTAGGAATTGTCATTATTGCAGTGCGTTGCGCGTTACTCAAAGTAACTCTGTCCTACAGTTAAAGGACAATCCATTAGCAGTGCTTCTGCCTGTGGGTCATATTATATCAAGGGGAAAGTCGTTAGGATATCCAAAAGGAGAAGTTTTGAACTCAATAGCTTGTCCTCAATTTAGATGGAATAAACTGAGATGCCAAATTGCTGCTCCATCATCAAAATAAATTAACATTAATGTCATCAGTGGGTAGAGTGAAGGAAATGTATTCTGCTGCCCAATAGTCATTCATCACCTTAATGAATATAAAATTCTCTCTCTACAGCCCTCAAAAAAATTACACAGTCAAATTAACTACATTAAAAGGGTAATCTTTGGCAGCCCATTAATAACTCCAAGACAGAGGGTTATAAACAATAAATGAATTCTCAATTTACAAAATTGAAACTGCAAATGGAAATATCACACTAACGCCTCACTTGACAACATCTGAATAATTTTCTCATTACAGTGGATTCTTGCTTTTGTTGCTTTTCAGGTTGCAACTGAAAGATGATAAAAATTAAGTGAAACTAACTAGACTCCAACCTAATGTGAACCAAAAATGGAAGCTATTGGAAAAACAGGTCAGTCAGCATCCATGGAGTGAACAGACAAATTAACATTTCAAGTATAGACCCAAAGTTCTGATCAAGAGTCTAGATGTGCTGTGCCTAATATGCATGAATGGTGGCTAAATAAGAATGAAAATTAAAATTTTGTCTCAAAGAAGAGAAACATGCAGTGAGAATTTGGCACTTTCCTTCGGCCTCCATTGTTTATACTGATTTACATCCATTTAACATTCAGGTGCATTCTAAATGACATCCACAGGTAATTTGAGCATAGCTGACATTGTCAGAATGAATGAGAGTGGGAATTGGTGCATTTTTAGGTCCACTTTCCAAGTTTGGGTCCATGGAGGAAATTGGAGGCCAATGGGTAAAATTAACTTCCTTGTCAGCCACCAGAGAAATTACCTCAGGTTTTAAGGAAACAATTCACAACAATATTTTGTTTCCCCCTCAATAGCATTGTGGTGGATAGAAATTCTCTTCGCAGTCAGTAGTCAAAGCATCCTCATTGAAATGGTCACTTTCAACCATTACATTGTGGGCACAGAAATCTTGCATAAAAATGAACAATATGTAACAAATTGGGAATCCCACTCAAAAAGGACACAAAGTTGGCCAGGGTGGGAAGTAGAAGAATCTATATTGATAGAGTAGATGGTGCGCTAGCTGAGGTTGGAGCTAAAGCAATTTTTTTCTTGTAAGGTTGAGGAAGCTGTGCTCTGTAATTAATGTATGCTGAACCTGACTGGGCAGTACATGATATTAAATACTGAGAGCCACCATGATGAGCACATAAATACAAAATCAAATTGATCAAATAACGTAGGAATGAAAAAATAATCATGATTTCTTATTGGAATGCCTGATTTATGTCAGACAGAGAGACTCTCTCCTTGAAAGAATAGTTTGTTGAAAACCTCTTCTCACTCAAATCAACAGCTGTTCAACTCACATCTTGTATTTCAAGTGTGGACTTTGCTACAATCTACGCAAGGAGTCTTTGCCAGTTAATTAGTTAGCTGGTTGTCAATATCAGTGACAATTCTTATTGTTTAATCTTAATTTGAAAGTCATAAAAGCACGCTTTAGACAAAACACTAAATAACAAAATAATCACAGTATATATTACAGGAAACCAAGCAGTTATGTGCAGAAATTGGAATGAACTGTACTGTGCTCTGTACAGCAAGATGAACGAACTTGCATTTATATAGTGCCTTTCACACCTCAGGATGTTCCAAAGTGTTTTACAAGCAATTAACTATTTTTGCAGTGTAATGTGGGAAAGTGTGGCAGCTAATTTGCACACAGCCAGGTCTCACAATCAGCAATGATCTGTTTTGTGATGTTGGTTGAAGGATAAATATTGGCTAAGATACCGGGAGAACTCCCCTGCTCTTCAAGTAATGCCATGGGAACTGTTAATCTTTCATGACATTTAATTACTGAGACTATAAAAGCCATTTGAATCCATCAAATTGTAGGATAGAGCTGTGTAAATTGAAAGACCATACCACATAAATGGAAAAAACAAAATACTATGGATGCTGGAAACCTGCAACAAAGACAGAAAATGATGGAAATACTAAGGTCAGGCAGCATCTATGGAGAGAAAAAAAAAACGGTTAACGTTTCAGGTCTGTGTGACCTGTCAGTGTGATGAAAGGTCACACAGACCTGAAATGTTAACCAAATAAATGGGAATCACATGAACCAAAAGGAATTCCCATACTTGCAAAGATTACATTGCTTAAAAAGGTAGTAGAATAAAGTGCACAGCGGGATAACATTCTTTCAGTGATGGAGTGCTTTGAATAAAGACAAAACCTTAACTCTCAGATTTAAATAATAATAAAGTAGCATTCTTTTAAACTACAGGATTTAGTATCCAACTTGATTGGTAGTCAGCAATAAAATGCAAAGAAAAAACATTGTGTTGGTTATTGGCAGGATCATTTGGGGCATTTAACTGCCTGTATTTTTCACATTTCCAAAGTGCCATGTTCTTGAGCAATTCAACCTTTGAACTCAATCTGCCCATTTGTTTTGGGTCCTGACATGGCCTTAAGGACATAGCAACAGATTGTGTGAAGTACGTGTGTTATGGCAAGTGTACATATGGAAGACATCTACATTTAATTAGACCAATGTCAATCTTAATATCTCATCTGGCTAGCAAGATGACAGCCAAATATCCATGTTTTAAAGCTGCAGAGAATTTTGACTTTGGGGACAGTTAGAAATAAAACAGCTAATTTAAAACTATATATATGTCATTTAAAGTAATTTTCCAATTTGTCTGCTACCTGCTTATGCAATGAAAGTCTCCCACATGCACAATGTTCTCACACTTGTCATTGAAAGCATATCAGTAACTTAGCAACTACTTACTTTTTATGACCTGGCAGTAGTTTCAGCATGTTTTGGTTTTATGCAAATTAAGAATTGTGGTTATCACCAGAAGCAGAGAGGATGTCTGGAGTATCATGATATGACATTTGAAAAATGTTAAATGAAACATTTGATTAAATTAGAAGTAGGATCTGATATTCAAGATAAAAATAAGTCAGGCACAGAAAGACAGTGATGAAATCAAGATTCAAAAACCACTTCCCTGTGCTCATATGTTCAATGCTCTGACACTGAGTGAAGATATACAAAAGATGCGGAGTAGAAGCAAAATTGAACAATTCATCTCGGGATCCAGGAGACACCAATCTCCCAATCTAACTTCACAGCTAGAGTTTTGCTGAACCTGGGTTTGCACAGGGTCATGATAAATATCTTCCATATATCATCCCCTCCCAAACAAGGGAGGACACATCTGCAGAGCAAAAGATGTCAACAAAAAAGCTGGGCCAGTGCCAGCTTTTTTAATCTTAGTGCCAGTCTATTGAATCTGCTTAACTGTTATGCAAGTAATGGGGGAGATGAAACTTTAAATCAAGAGAGAAGTTTGAGGTTTTATTGTTGCCATAGTCAGAATTGAAACTTTGATCTCAACTTGCCATACAGAATATTTTCCCCAATATCTATGAAGAGGTGTGGGGAACAAAGAAGTGACTAAAATTTAGTCCATCTTCTCCATCTACCTAATAATTCCTCTGTGTGCATGCAGCTGAGAAACATAGGAACATCAGGAGCAGACCATTCAGCTTGTTGAGCCTGCTCCACCATTCAATTAGATCATGGCTGATTATCTACCTCAACGCCACTTTCCTGTAATATCCTATTACGACTGAGGTAGGAGGAGTGCACTGTCTTTTCCAGTTCCACTTCTCCACAGGTCACAACATATATTTAAATGTTTACCCAGTTACCGATGCAGTCAATCATATACTCTACTCTTTATCCCAGAATAAAATATAGCAACCAGGTTTCTTTATGAAACAACAAAATTATCAGATTATAAAATAAGACTTATCCAGTAATGAAGCAAAGCATTAACACACAAATTGAAATATGAAAGTTCCCTTTTTAAATAGCCCACACACATAAACACTGGGGAAAAAAGTAAAGAAATTCTCTTTGCAAAGGTCTTTTACAAAAAAAAGACAAAAAAAGGAATACTTTGGCCAAATACTTGCTAATTCTTGAAGAAAAAAAAAGATACGGAAGGGCGTCAGTTGTCCCTTTTGGTCTGGCGTCTGGGTTTATGGAGACGGATCACTGGGATCTTTTCACAAGCAGCTCATTCTGGAGATGTTGGGAAATAGTCTGGTAGGCTTTCCAGGAGAAATGTGGCATCAGAGGTTTCAGTTATCACACTCTAGATTCGCAGGGTTTTTTCAAAGAGGTAGAGGAAGAGGAGCTGACACACTGGATTTCTCCGGGTCTCTTAGAGAGGTGCTGGAAAGATGAGCTGGGGGTTTCTTTCCAGTAGGCTACAAAACTAACTGCTTTTCAACACTGTCCACACCCCAATTGAACCAAAACAATATCTCAGAAGCAAAACCAGCTCCTGACCCTCATAAATCTTGACATGTCACCTCTCTATAAACATCTCCCCCAAGTCACCAAGGTTTCTGTTGTTTATCAAGCTTAAGGCATGTGATATCCAGTAAAGGTTGTTTTCAAACAAGACCTCTGAGTATCCTTTCAGTGAACGTTCAACAAAAAAAGTCCAGCATCTATGAAATCTATGAAGTCTTCCAAAATGAATCCATTTCCACACTTTAAATATGAGTCCTCAAAAAAATTTAACAAAAAATGGAAGCAGTTTCATAACAATCCCCATATCCCTTTATGTCATTAGTATCCAGAAATCTATCAATTTCTGTCTTGAACATGATCAATGATTGAGCTTCCACAGCCCTCTAGGGTAGAGAATTCCAAAGATTCACCACCCTCTGAGTGAAGAAATTCCTCCTCATCTCAGTTTTAAATGGCTTACCCCTTATTCAGAGACTATGCACCCTGGTTCTAGACTCACCAGCCATGGAAACATCCTATCTACATCCACCCTGTCACACCTGTAAGAATTTTGTAAGTTTCAATGAGATCACCTTTCATTCTTCGAAACTCCAGAGAATACAGGCACAGTTTCCTTAATCTCTCATCATAAGACAATCCCACCATTCCAGGGATTACTCCGGTGAACCTCTGTTGCACTCCCTCTATGACAAGTATTTACTTCCTTAGATAAGGAGACCAAAACTGTACACAATATTCCAGGTGCGGTCTCACCAAGGCTCTGCACAATTGCAGCAAAGCATTTTTACTCCTGTACTCAAATCCCCTTGCAATGAAGACCAACATACAATTTGCCTTCCTAATTGCTTGCTGCACCTGCACTACCTTTTAGTGACTCATGAACAAGGACACCCAGGTCCCTTAGGACATCAACACTTCCCAACCTCTCACCATTTTGGAAATACTTTGTTTTTTCTACCAAAATGGATAACTTCACATTTTTCCACATTATATTCCATCTGCCATGTTCTCGCCCATTCACTTAGCCTGTCCAAGTCCCCTTGAAGCCTCCTTGCATCCTCTTCACAACTTACATTCCCAACTAGTTTTGTGTCATCAGCAAATTTGGAAATATTACATTTCATCCTCACATCCAAATCATTTATATAGATTGTGAATAGCTGTGGCCCCAGCACTGATCCTTGTGGTACCCCACGAGTAACAGCCTGCCATCTTGAGAATGACCCATATATTCCTTCTCTGTTTTCTGTCTGTTAACAATTCTCAATCCATATTGTTATGACCAAGGGAGGAGTGCACTGTCTTTTCTAGTTCCACTTCTCCACAGGTCATAACATATATTTAAATGTTTACCCAGTTACCAATGCAGTCAATCATATATTCCACTCTTTATCCCAGAATAAAATACATCAACCAGGTTTCTTTAATAATAAACTGTTAATTTTGTTGTTTGTCAAACAAGGCTTATCCAGAAATTAAGAAAAGCATTAACACAGATTGAAATATGAAAGTTCCCTTTTTAAATTCCCCTCCTCCCCCTACACACACAAAACCAGAAATTCTCTTTGCAGTGGTCTGTTACAAAAAAAAAGACAAAAAAAAACTTTGGCCCAATACTTGCTAATTCTTGAAAAAAAAAGATATGGAAGGAAGTCAGTTGTCCCTTTTGTTCTGGCGTCCGGGTATACAGAGATGGGTCACTGGGATCTTTTCAGAAGCAATTCATTCTGGAGATGTCAAGAAATCGTCTGGTTGACTTTCCAGGAGACACCTGGCATCAGGAATTTCAGCCAACGCACACTTGAATCATAGGGTTTTCCCAAAGACAGGAGGAAAAGAGGAGCTGATGCTCTGGCCTTCTCAGAGTCTCTTAGGAGAAGTGCAGGCAAAATGAGCTGGAGTTTATTTTTCCTTGGCAGGCAAAACAACAACTGCCTTCAAAACAGTTCACACGCCAACTGAACCAAAACAATATCTCAGAAGCGAAACCACAAATAGAAAGTCAACCTCCTGACCTCCATAAACCTTGACATGTGACTTCTCTGTAAACATCTTCCCCAGGTCAACAAGGTTTCAGTTGTCTATTGAACTTAAACATGATTTCCAGCAAAGGCTTTTTTCAAACATCATCTCAAGTATCCTTTCAGTGAACTTTGTAAACAAAAGCACACATCCATGAAATCTTTTCAGTTTTAAAACATGAGTACTCAAAAAAATTTAAACAAAAAAGGAAGTACTTTTGTAACAATACCAGTATATTACCCCCAATCCCATGTGCTCTAATTTTGTTTACTAACCTCCTGTGTGGGACCTTATCAAAAGCCTTCTGAAAATCCAAATACACCACATCCACTGGTTCTTCTTTATCTATGCTACAAGTAACATCCTCAAAAAACTCCAACAAGTTTGTTAAACATGATTTCCCTTTCATAAATCCATATTGACTCTTCCCAATCATATCATTATTTTCTAAGTGCCTAGTTATCACACCCTTTATAATAGAATCTAACATTTTCCCTCCTACTGACATCAAACTAACAGGTCTGTAGTTCTCTGTTTTCTCTGTCCCTCCTTTCTTAAATAGTGGGGTTACATTTGCCACTTTCCAGTCTGCAGGAACATTTCCAAAATCTATAAAATTTTGAAAGATAACCACCAATGCATCCATTATCTCTTATAACCACCTCCTTCAACACTCTGGGATGTAGCTCATCTCGTCCAGGGGATTTATTAACCTCAATCCACTTAATTTTTCAAGTACTACCTCTTTATTAATACTAATTTCTTTCAGTTCCTCATTTTCACAAGTCCCTTGGTTTCCCAGTATTTCTGGGAGATTTTTCTGTATTTCCCTCTGCGAAGACAGACACACAGTAATTGTTTAGTTTCGCTGCCATTTCCAACATAAATTTTCCTGTCTCCGCCTGTAATGGACCCACATTTGTCCTTGCTAATATTTTCCTTTTCACATACCTAAAGAAGCTTTTACAGTCCGCCTTTATGTTTTTCGCTAGCTTGCATTCATATTCTCTTTTCCCTCATCAGTTTCTTGGTCATCCTTTGCTGGATTCTAAATTGCTCCCAATCCTCGGGTTTACCACTTATTCTGGCAACCTTATAAGCCACTTCCCTTGATCTAATGCAATCTTTAACTTCTTCTGTTAGCCACAATTGATTCATCTTTCCAGTTGGGGTTTTGTGTCTTAGAAGAATGTATATTTGTTGTAGACAGTGTAATACTTCTTTAAATACTAGCCATTGCCTGCCTACCGTCAAATCTTTTAGTGTGTTCTCCCAATCCACCACAGCCAACCTGCCCCTCATACCTTCATAGTTTCCTTTGTTCAGATTTAAGACCCTAGTTTCAGAACGAACTATATCACTTTCAAACCTAATGTAAAATTCTATCACATTATGGTCACTATTTCCCCAGGACTCCTTTACGGCAAGGTTATTAATTAGCCCTTTCTTATTACATAATACAAAAATCTAAAAAAAACCCTATCCCTAGTTGGTTCTTCAACATACTGCTCCAGAAACCCATCTTGTACACATTCCAGGAATTCATCCTCCACAGCATTAGTACTGATTAGATTTACCCAGTCTATACGTAAATTGAACTCACCCATTATTACTGTATTACCTATGTTACATGCACTACTAATTTCCTGAATTATACTGTGCCCGTCATTACCACTACTGTTTGGTGGCCTATAAATAACTTCCACGAATGTTTGCTGCCCCTTGCTGCTTCTTAGCTCCAAGGTAGTATAGTTAGTCTTAACTGCAGACTACCGTAAAATAGTGTGCACATACATGAACATAGACAGATGCTTATCAGTGGATATTGTCAATTCTCACCAAGAAGAGTCTTCAATGGCCTACAAAATGGCACAGTAGAATGTTCAAATTAATCAGAGTTCAAATATCCTATTCGTATTGGTGTAAGAAGTCATTATTCTTTTCAGCACTAATTACACCAGAATCAATGAGTAAGTAACATATTTTAATCAGTTCTTTCTATGTTTTGTATGCTGTAATCGACTGCACCAAACACAAACAATTTTGCACTATATGCCATGACACTTCTGTTGTTGCTAATTACTACCCCCTCCTTTCCGAGGTCCACAAATGCATTATCACTTCCTGGACTTGTGCCATCACAATCTTCCCTATTCAGATCCAGTTTTCACCTTTCTCTCAGCACTGAAATGTGCCTTGCTGAAAAGGAACAACATCCTTTGTGACTCACCATAGTCCTTAAGGTCCTTAAGTCCTGCTTTCTGCAACATTTGACATAGTTGACCATTTTGTCATGCTAGGCCCCCACCTGCCAAGAATGAGGCACATCAATTTTGTCATGAACACTGATTGTTGTTGGAGCGAGGAAATGACTTGTTAAACAGATCAGCCGTGGCTGGAAAAAAAAATACATACTAACAGACATCGAAGGTGAGGAAGCGCATTCCAGAGTCTGCTAAGGAGGATACAATCCACAAGGGCCAGGACTGGTTAGTTCAGCTGGTCACATGACTACTTGGCTGTTCCAGGGTTTTCTTTTGAACTGGCCACAGAGAGTTTGAAGGCAGAGTGTCTGTTTGCTCCTGGACTGAGAAGATCTCTCTCCTGTCTGCTCCCATCTCTTTTTCAGAAGCTTCTGAATCCACTGAAGACACATGAACCCCAAGTGAGAAAAGTCTCCTACAGTGCACAAGATTTAAGAAGAATACTGGGCCCCAACGAAAAGCAAGATTTACCTACAATCAAGGACTCTACAGTGAGCTCGAAGAACTGTAAAAAAAGCTCTTCAGATATTGCCTCAAATTTTTCCACTTTATTTTCCTTCTGCTCTTTTCTGTCTCTATTTGCATGTGTCTATCGCGTATGCATGCTAGCCTGGGTGTGTCGTGTATCCATAGGCATCAACTGAATTAGAGTTTAAGTTCAAGTTTAATAAATTTCAATTTTTCTTCTTTAAACCTAAGAAGACCTGTTTTTGCTGGTTTCTTTGCCTTATAATTGGAAAGCAGTGAACAAGGATTCACCAAGGGTGGGCTAAAACATGGTATATTTAATATTAAACCCTGTTATGGTAAAACCAGATGAAGGCTGAGAGAGACCCCTAGACACCTTCCTCATCGGCTCGGTAACAACATTAACTTCCTCTTTTTCATTTATCGGCCATCTCTTGCTGATTTCATTTGCAGCCATGAGGTTAGTTTCTACATGTCTGCTGTTGACACCAAATTCTCTCTCTGCAACACTTTCCTCGACTCCTTGGCTACCTCGTACGCAATATCCGGGGGCCAATATTAACTGCCTCTGACTGTCATAAATTGGGTGGTAGTGGCCTGAAAATGGTGTCAGGTCACTTTCCACTCCATTTACGCTGAAGCTTTTGCGACTGCCAGCTTGGGTAGAATCCTGAGAAGGGCGGAGACCACTTTTAACAACTAATTACAGTCATACGGCTCACCAGCAGCATGCAAATAAGACCCAGACCTCAAATTGGCTTGCGCCTCTGAGCACAATGGGCGGGCAGTAGGCACCATCCAACCCCGACTGCCCATTTTGTGCCAACAAAGTTAAAAGTAGTCTTGGATGAGTCATGGCTCCTTTTAGCTGAACATTACAAAGATTGAAGAATCACCTCTGGCCCTGCTACAACCTCTACTTCCTTACCATCAATTACTTCTCCTCCCCAGTCACTGAGGCTCAGCTAGACTGTTCCCAACCCTGAGTTTAGTTTCAAGCCTCTTATCCACAACAAATACTGCTTCACACCATTAGCTGCCTTTACCCTTTCACCACTGCAACCCTCATACATACTCATGTTATGTCCAGACTTGACTACTCCAATGCTTTCCTAGCTGGCTTTCCTTCCTTCCTTCATGAACTCAAACTTTTGAAAAACTCTGCCATACACATCCTGTGCTGTACCAAGTCCTGCTGAACCATCATCACTGTCTTCCCTGATCGATCTTGGTTTCCATCCACCAGCGTGTTAGATTGAAAATCTATTCTTGTTTTCAAAATGCTTCCATGTCTTTGCCCGCCTACCTCTGCAATCTCCTACCTACTTTCCCCACCCTTCAAAAACACCATTCCCTGACTCTGGGTTTTGTTGCAACACCCCTTCCTTTCTCTCACCATTGGTGGCAGAGCTGTTTGGATCCTACACTTTGAAATTCCCTCCCTAAACCTTTCTAGCCCCTTTAAAGGCCTTCTCAAAATGTTCTCTTCAAATCTCAGTTACCTCTCGATCTTTCCCTTCCTAACCTGGTACCCATTTCCTCATGACTCAGTGAAGCTATCCAAGTGCAAGATAGTGTTATCAGGTTATACTTTTCTCAAAAAAATAGCCAACTGGGACATCATGTCCAAATACAAACAGACAATTGTATTAAGTCGTAGAACACAGGCACAATTCCCATGTGCCTGCCTCAATCTCAGGAAAGGGTGAAAGATTTTTTTTTAAAAAGCCTTACTACTCCATGAACCATGTAATTATTACATAACTTATAACAACGTGCATAACATTCTCAGAGACAACAAAGCTGGCAGGATTACACAACTGAAAGGTCGACCTTTGCATAAATTTTGCAAATGAAATGGACAGGATTTTTCTGTTACACTACATTGTTAAATACTAGTCGTATCACTCAGAAATGTAAACATTTATCTTGTAAGATGGTCAAAAAAATAAATCAGCCAATTCCCTGGAAGATAATGGGAACTCCTGTATGAAACAGGCAAACCAATTTTTGGCATATAGTTCATTGTTTTACTTCATCTTTTAAAATTACAATTTGACCTTTACATCTGATCATACCTAGCTTCTGGTTAATAAACAAAATCGCTCAGATCCAGGAAAACCTTTGCAGAATCTCAGAAGAAAACCAATAGGGTCAGAAGTTCAATTCTTCCAGGAATTTAATATCATACAGGATTCCAGGGTATTAATTTGAAAATCCTAAAAGCTGCTTTTAAATGGAGAGGCAATACCTAATTATAGAGCATTACAATCAATCTTCGAAGAGTTAGAAGATATTCACTTTATGAATTATTCAGCAGTGGTGTCCAGTTTTATGCAGCCTGATCAATGTTCCTGAATTATTAGCAGCAATGCTTTGCTGAAGGACTAACTAGAATTTGAATGCAGACAATACCAGGATTAACCATGCTAAACTAAGATGAGTTGGACAACAGACAGAGCTTCACTGAGTACACTGTGCCAGTTTGGCCATGCTTTAATATCAAGGGAGACAAAGCAAATCTTAACCATCTCTATTCCAATCTTTCTGGCAAAAGAAAATGAAATTGTTTGTTTGAAGTCTAAACAGAGATTTCCTACACCTTTATTCTCGGAACATGGGAGTCACCAGCAAGACTGGATAGGATAGGATAGGGTAGGATAGGATAGGATAGGCTGAGGTTGTTCTCCTTAGAACAGAGGAGGCTGAGGGGATATTTGATTGAAATGTACAAAATTGAGAGGGGCCTGGATAGAGTGGATGTGAAAGGCCTATTTACCTTCGCAGAGAGGTCAGTGACTAGGGGGCAGAGATTTAAAGTGATTGATAGAAAGATTAGAGGAGAGATGAAAATATTTTTTTGCCCTAAGGGTGGCAGGGGTCTGGAACTCACTGCCTGAAAAGGGTAGTGGAGGCAGAAACCCTCAACTCATTTAAAAGGTGTCTGGATATGCACCTCAAGTGCTGTGACCTGCAGGGCTACGGATCAAATGCTGGAAGGTGGGATGAGGCTGGTGGCTCGTTTTTCGGCCGGCACAGACACAAGGGGCCAAGTGGCCTCTTTCTGTGCCATAAACGTTCTATGATTCTATGTTTCCATGACTGGTGTCTATTGCCCATCTCTAGATACACTGATAAAGGAGATGGTGTGCTAACTTCTTGAACCACTGTGCAGCTGTTTGATACAACTGTGTGGCTTGCCAGGCCGCTTTCACAGAGCACTTATAAGGTCGCTGACCTGAAACGTTAACTCTGCTTCTCTCTCCATAGATGCTGCCAGACCTGCTGAGTATTTCCAGCACTTTTTGTTTTTGTTTCAGATTTCCAGCATCTGCAGTATTTTGCTTTTACTTATATGAGTCACCTACATTTGAGAGAGACTGGAGTCGCATATGGGCCAGACTAGTAAGGATGGCAGGTTTTGATTCCTAATAATTAGTGAACTAGTTGGATTTGTAACAATCTAACAGCTTCATGGTTACTGTTACTGATACCTTGTTTATCATTTCCAGATTTCTTTTTAAAACTAAATTCAAATTCTCAAACTTCCATGGAGGGATTTGAACTTGCAACACCTGGATTTAGTCCAGACCTCTGGATTACTAGCCAAGTAACAGAATCACTACATTACCCATTTACCTTGACATTGCTCCCCATTGACTACAAATCCAATATTGAATATCATCCTTTAAAACACTCAAGGAAATTCAATATTCATTGAGCCAGCTATTTTGTTAAATATTTCTGCTCACATACAATGGGAATCAAATCTCTTAAAATAGTAACGTTATTGAGGTGTCAGGAACAGCTCTATTATAACATTAATGTGATTCTTATACGGGATTTTACAATTCTAAATAATGTTCCAAAAATATTATTTCTGTTCCATTTTTTGCCTTGATTCTATTGCTTCAATATTTATTCTTTTATGTTTAACAACCTTACTCACAGTCCTGATTTTGTCTTTTATTTTACATTGACAGGTCTAACTTTTCAAGTTAAAACCAGTTTAGTTACTAGTGTACCGCAAGGATCTGTTTTGGGGCCACTGCTGTTTGTCATTTTTATAAATGACCTGGAAGAGGGTGTAGAAGGGTGGGTTAGTAAATTTGCGGATGACACTAAGGTCGGTGGAGTTGTGGATAGTGCCGAAGGATGTTGTAGGGTACAGAGGGACATAGATAGGCTGCAGAGCTGGGCTGAGAGATGGCAAATGGAGTTTAATGCGGAAAAGTGTGAGGTGATTCTCTTTGGAAGGAGTAACAGGAATGCAGAGTACTGGGCTAATGGGAAGATTCTTGGTAGTGTAGATGAACAGAGAGATCTTGGTGTCCAGGTACATAAATCCCTGAAGGTTGCTACCCAGGTTAATAGGGCTGTTAAAAAGGCATATGGTGTGTTAGCTTTTATTAGTAGGGGGATCGAGTTTCAGAGCCACGAGGTCATGCTGCAGCTGTACAAAACTCTGGTGAGACCGCACCTGGAGTATTGCGTGCAGTTCTGGTCACCGCATTATAGGAAGGATGTGGAAGCTTTGGAAAGGGTGCAGAGGAGATTTACTAGGATGTTGCCTGGTATGGAGGGAAGGTCTTACGAGGAAAGGCTGAGGGACTTGAGGTTGTTTTCGTTGGAGAGAAGGAGGAGGAGAGGTGACTTAATAGAGACATATAAGATAATCAGAGGGTTAGATAGGGTGGATAGTGAGAGTCTTTTTCCTCGGATGGTGATGGCAAACACGAGGGGACATAGCTTTAAGTTGAGGGGTGATAGATATAGGACAGATGTCAGAGATAGTTTCTTTACTCAGAGAGTAGTAGGGGCGTGGAACGTCTTGCCTGCAGCAGTAGTAGACTCGCCAACTTTAAGGGCATTTAAGTGGTCATTGGATAGACATATGGATGAAAATGGAATAGTGTAGGTCAGATGGTTTCACAGGTCGGCGCAACATCGAGGGCCGAAGGGCCTGTACTGCGCTGTAATGTTCTAAAAAAAACCAGAATCTTATTTTTTGCACCTGCATGCCGATTTGCTCTGGATCTGGGACAATAATTAGCTCTGGACTAATATTTGCAAGTCTGAAACACTTGAATGAGTCATTGGAGTTTATGCACCAAGTACAGTTACATACATCTCATTAGCAACAGCCCAAGTGTCAACTACCCCCAACCCCCCATATACAGTACATAAATTCCTCCGGCTTGACTTCAATTTTCTGCTCTTCTGAAGGAATTGAGTATTACTGGAGTATAGTTACATGGGCATCAGGCACCCTTCAATGTTTCACCTAATTGGTCATTCTTCACATACAAACCTGGACAAATGAATGTTGGCTGACAGACTATTCAATGCCAAAGCCCAATCTTGCCCTCACCAGATGTTCACACAAATACACTTTTCAGCAGAACTTATTTTATTAATTAGGAGTTGGAAACCTTACTGATTTCCCCTCCCTACCCAAGACTGTTGAGACCAAATGAAGCACCCTTCATTCCACCCAAGTTAAATCAGTTAACAACTTGCACCAATAAAGCACCATTTAATATATAAAACATGCCAAAATGTTTAACTAGAAGCTACATATAAAAGCGAATGCAAATCATTATTAGCAAAAAGAATTATGAGAAGTAACCAAAGAAATAATCAAAGAGGTAGGCTTTGAGGATGCTTTTGAAGGTTGAAGCAATTTAATAAGTAGGTCCTATGGTATTCACTTAGATGCATGACTGTGGAAGGACGATTAACATCCATTAAAAACAACACCGAGAAAACATCACACAAACGCAATATTTGTTGCTATTATGGGCAACAGAAACTTCTACTATATGGTTTGGCACATGGTTTAAAATAGCCATATAATGCCAACTGAAAATATAATGTTAGATTAGTGTGTGTTGTCAGAGTGAATTAGGCATTAAATACCACTCTTCAGTGAAGCATATCCCTAATGTATTATGTTCGAACAGCTTGAAGTTTTACTCCATAAAAACAGAGAACCACTTCATTTTCCAGCTCAAGTTTACCTCCCATGATGAGGGTCAGCTATTTTAGGGATAAATTACAGATTCATTATATAGTCTCATCAGGGCTCCTGCAAAAAATAGCCATCATCTATCCTTAAATAGTATACCAGGCCATGCATTGTCCCAATTAGCACTCTCAGATATTCCTTTTTTTTAAGTGATAGGTATTTAGTTAAAATAAAAATTATATTTCTGCTAAGTATCAAATTAGTAGCTCAATTGAAACTTAATGAAAGTTTAAAAATGTACAAATACATTTTTGTGCAAATTAGTTTTTTTCCGCCACTATTCTCCACACCTCCCCGCCTTTTCTGCTGACATTAACTCATGCTGGGCTACAATTCTGCAGGCACTGGTACTGCTCTAAAAACCTTGCTTTATCTACCCAAACTTCACATTCAACAGCAGGCTATTTCACTGTGGGAGGCATCACACCTGAACTTGATCCTATCGTCACTCAATTTTGACATGCTGGATCATTCCAGCAGGAGTCACTGGGCAGGGATCAGGCACAACTATTTGCTCTTGAGACCAACTGAAGCACCTCCAATTTTGGCAACTCCCAAAAAAAACCAAAAATACACGATTACTTCCTTCACGATCCTCACCTGTAAATCTGATATAAATTGATGAGTATTTTGAGAACACATCATTCCTCAGTTTATCATATCATCTCAACCCTTCCTTGTGTGATTGTCTTACAACAAACTCTAGCCTGTGTGTTACCCTGTGTGTTAGATGGATAGAAACGGTACTCTAGGGAGGGCAGAAGGGGAAAATCTCAGTCATGGTATTTCCAACTTGTCTGCTCTTCTGTTGGTTTTCAATGAAAATTGGGGCATGGGTACCTCCAATGGTTCAAAGAGGAAATGCACTGCATGACATGGTACTAAAAGCATACATAACAGGAAGGTTTCAGGTTTAATTGCAGAATAAGATATCGCACAGCAGGAGCAAGGACACTGCAATCGGTCTCATCATTCCCAGGATAGAAAAGTGATAGGGAGAAGGGACAGAAATCAGCCAGAGCACCATCATGGTCCAGTGATTCATGCTGGAAATGGCAGATATGAGGACTGGGTCAGGCTCAGTTGCATTGCCTCCATGATTGAATAGCCTACAATACATTGACTCGGGTCGCATATGAAAAATGATCAATTGGGTGAGGTTCTGAAGGACTGCCAGCATTTATAGAATTGCAGCCCAGCATGAATCATTGCCCTGAGCATAGAGATAAAATAAGCAGAATATGGTGACATGCATAATGACCTTAAACTGGTGTATGAATCAAAAGAATATGTAATATTAATTTCAGGCCATTGTTTTAAAAAAGAACATTTGGCATTTTTATTTCTCAAATTGTATTTTCATTTTTTTAAAATGATGTTATATTTTATCGGTATTCTGTCACACAACATTAAGAAAAATCATTATTAATACCAAATGTTAAATTTGCTCTAGCACTGCTTAATCCAGATGATAGTCCCTCTCACCAGATCACCTGGAAAGATTGACTGCTAATGAGTCCGAGTCTATCAGTACCCACACATTATGAAAAAAAGGGTCAGGCTGCAGGTTGGCACAATGGACGTGAAAGGCCTAGTGGGATAGCACAAGTACTATGTTTGAAACTTGAATCTAGAAAACACATTTATTAATATGCACTTTAATTGGCGGATATGTAGTGCTAAAATCACAATCTTAATGATTCCATTGCCAATGGCAGGTAAGGAAGTCTTTTATCCTACAAGGGAAAATCCTGAACAGATATGCCTAGAGGTAAATATCAGAAAATTAAGATACGGCACCAGTAGCTATCACACTGTAAATAGGCAACATTTCACTGGTAACAATAACAACTTGCATTTATATAGTGCTTAGTAATATGTTCCAAGTCACATTATCAACCAAAATTTGACATTTAGGACAAAAAGGTAAGGTTTAAGGAGTGTCTTAAAAAAAGGAGAGAGAAGTAAAGAGACAGAGTGACTCAGGGAGGACAAGCCCAAGATTGAGAATTTTAAAACTGAGGCGTAGCCAGACCAGTAGCAACCATTAACAATATCAGCTAACATGTGACCTTTCATCAGATGTTCTGATGAAAGCTTATTAATCTGAAATGTTAACTCTGTTTCTCTCTCCACAGATGCTGCCAGACCTGCTGAGTATTTCCACCATTTTCTGTTTTTATTTCAGATTGCCAGTATCTGTAGTATTTTGCTTTCATACCTCTCCTCTGTCGTCCAGCTGGGTGGGACTGCGCTTGCCTGGTCCATTCTTATCTATCCAAACCTAGCTATAGCAATCACCTATAATGGCTTTTCATCCTGTTTCTGCTTTGTTGCCTCTGGAGTCTCTTTAGGATTTATCTTTGACCGCCCTCTTATTTCTCATCAACATGATATCCCTTGGCATAACAATCTGAGAACACAATATCAAGTTCCACATGTACATTGATGGCACACAGCTCTACCTCATTACCACATCTCTCAACACCTCCACCCTCTTTGATTTATGGAGTTGTGCAAAAGGTGGCACATATGTGGGACAGAGGGACCAAGGGTGGTCTCTGTGCAAATTTGAAGTCAGAAGCTCATCTCAGCAAAGAGGATGCCAAGGTTGCGAATGGTCTGGTTCAGTCGAAGAAAGTGACCAGGGAAAGGGAGGGAGTGAATTGGTGGCTAGGGAGTGGAGCTTGTGGCAGGGACTCAATGGCTTCTTCCCAATATTAGTTGTATGAAATTCCTGCTCATCCAGGACTGGATGTCAAACAGGAGGAGGATGATGTGGTCAACCCCATCAAAGGCTGAAGGCAGGCAGAGAAGGATGAGGAGGAATAGTTTACTTTATTCATATTTACATGGGACGTCATTTGCGACTTTGATTAATGTGCTCTCAGTGCTGTGGCAGGGTCAGAAACCTGATTAGAGGAGTTTTGCAGAGGTGTAGGGGAAAGGCATTTCAGAAGGCTATTTGTAGTGGAGAACAGAAATTTGGGGGGTTATCTTGGCATTCCAGGATGATCCTGAAATAGTGAATAGTTTTGGTCGGGGACAGCAGGGCCCAACTGTGCTTTATGTGGTCCAGCCAGATTTGGCTATGAATGGCTAAACCAGTTGTCCACAATAAACATTCAGATCTGTGTCCCTTGGACTATACCGGGGTGGAGGGTGGGAAACAGGGTGAAAAAGGTCCATAAATGGTGAAGACTTGAAGCTAATCTTGCAAGAATGATAATGTGCTAATATAATAGCATTCAAATTTTGTAGGTCATCCCAATTCCATAATTAGCTACAGTCCAAGATCAGGATTTCAGAGATGTAGGGAGCATACTAGTGGTGGGAGGAGAAAATAGTGCAATTTAAAAGGGATGGGGACAATTAAGAGGTCAGGGAGGGTATTAAAAGTTCAAAAAGCTTGCAGGAAGGCTCAAAAGGCTTCTCCACCCATTAGCAGCCTTTTACAGTTGAAGGAACTAGGGATTAAAATGTGACAGATAAAGTTGGAGAGAAAGGAAACCCCAATGTGCAGGCATATAAAAAAGCAGCCCAGCACCTAATCCACTGGCTGCTGAATTGGAGGTGGTGCTGTGTGAAGTGGATTGCAGGGAGTGACAGTCTGATGGTCCTCAGCACCATCCCCATTAGGTCAGCAGTACAGCCTGGAAGGAGGTGGAGGCATGCTTCAGACCATAACCGGTAGGTACAGTCACTGTCAATGTGATGGCTCATTTTACCAGGTGACCTTACAGCAAGTGGAATAGCTCTGAATGTGCCCCTTTGACATCATGGAGCCTGTGGAGACAGGTCATCAGTCATTTTTTTTTTGCCAAATAGATGGGGCAATATCAACAAATGTAATTGGTGACAGCTTGGGACAGGTGGCCAATCTGGCTCTGCTGGAGTGCCAATCATTCTGGCATATCCTCTTTCATGTAGTGCCACATGTAATGATTGGGGTGCTTCTGAAGAATTGTCCAGCCAAATGATTAATTGGGCCTTCACATCCCTGAGTTGCCCTGATGCCAACTATTTCAACTCAACTTGTGAGTTGGAGTCTACTGCACTAATCATCTGCTGCAGGAAAGAAATGTTCACCTCTGTCTGCTGATGTGGGCACGCAATCAACCACAGAACACCTGCCTGACATCTGTTTTCATGTTTCCAAATTTGTTTAATAGAGGAAACCCATTCCTACCAGTAATGGTGCTGGGGCCAAAAGAACAAAGGCTTACAGCAGTTGAAATGAAAGCTCACAAGAACCTTAAATTTTCATCAAGAAAATAAAAATTATGCAAAAATGGCTTCAAAACTGTTAAAAATCAAATTTATTTGCTTATATAGTTCAGCAGCTAGCAATCCTGGCTGTCCACCTCATTTGAGCATGATTTGGAATTAAAACTGTACTAGCAAAAAGACTGGAAAGAGATGTGGGAAATATTATGACACCACTACAATGTTATTTGTATATTACAATGAAATACCCATCTGATTCAAGTGGAAGCCTGCCCTGTGGATCACCAGAAGTGCATGTCATGCATAAAAGTGGAGGAATCCTAGCTTAATGGGTCTCCACCACTTTTTATCGCCTGTAATACTCTGGTCTCCTAGTTATTGGGGAGCTTTGGTACAAAAATTGGCCCCTTGATTATTCTATGGAATTCCAGTCCCATATTTCTAGAACACAAAGTGTCACTACCAATCATACAGAGTTGATTTTCCCAATTCCTCAGGGATTTCAACATGTGAAAATATCAATCCAGCAGACTCTGAAATGAAGAACATTTTCACAGAATAAAGTTAATTTCTCATAAGTGACAAGTATGGACAACTTTCAGTCAAGTGACCAAATCCTTTTATGGATTCTCACTGGTTAGATATTTTAGTTTATATTTGTCCACGTCAAAGTCTATATGCAAATTCCTGGGTTAAAATCTACTTTAATGCCACTGGGGAGCAGTAGGTTAATATTTGCCACTCATACATATAACAGGCAGGCGCATTTGGAATGTGTTTGGCAGAATTAACAGGCGGAATGGTCAGAGCCCTTATTGGACGACAAGTCTTTCATCAAAAATTTTAATGGAAGATAGATTTTTTTTCAAAGCCATTTCAGGTCCAATGGAGACACCGATCTACTGCTCGATTTACTCATTTTAAGTTAAAAATCCAGTATGTACAAGTGAAGCCCCACTTTGATTTGTACTCATTTATCTCAGCTGTGGCAAACTATCAACTGTGAAAAATTACAGGAACCAATGATCCCATCCACCTCCCCCAGAGCACTAAATCCTCTGTGGATTTTGTCAAAATGCACAGGCAAACCACGAGGCGGCCTGTGGACAGATTCAGAATGTATGCCTGATAATGGGGCAGGGGGCAGGAAAATAAACAATATCATGCAGATCTATGTATAGTTGCGGGGGTGGGGGGGTTCATGGAGAAATAGACCTTACGTTTTTGTTATGGGAAGACAATGATCCCTAGATCTTAGTCCAGTCCTTGTATTCACTCTTAAAATATCTCACACGGCTGGCATTGTTAGCTGATAAATCAGACAGATGCATTTTTAATTGCCTATGAGTTAACATTCTACTCGGCAGTGAAACTATCATTCACCCCCACATATAAAGAGATAAATTATCGGAGATGCAACATCATTCCTTCAGGACTAGGAAAGGACCAGTGATTAATAACTGCTTCAGGTCTCCTGCACAAAATGAATAGAATCAAAGCCAAATGAATTTAGGCCAGGATTGTGTGTGGGTTGTCTGGCATTCAATAGAAAGTTAAATGTGGCATCTAACAGAATGTTATTTTCTACAGGTGGCTCTTTGCTTTCGGATATATAATGCCTATATTATTTCTCAGTAATTAACTGCAGATTGCCACTTCAGTAACTTGCAGTGTTCACATTGAAATCATTAATGCTTCATGTGGCTAAACTCATACATCAGCTACATGAAGTGCACTATTTGAGTGCCATGGAGAAAAGAGCAATCACAACCCAAACAAATGGATGTAAAATGCAATACAACTGTACAGTAGTTATTAAAAACAAATAAGACGCGGGAGTGATTTCAAGGCTGTGGTTATAAACCACTTGAACTGTGCTTTCATGGTTTGTTGTCATTGAACCCCTCATTGATTGCTGTCTTGCAATCGCTCCTGGGTATTAATTATTCGCAATATAAAACACAATGAATCGTGATAATAAACATTAAAAACATGTATTTGTGCTTTATGTCACTAAGCAATTCACAAATATCATCAATGCATCAAAAACTTAGTACATGCAGTCCTCATCACCAAAGTAACTTCCTCCCTGCACAAATGGTATGGGTTTAGAAATTAAATAAAAAGATGCAAGGCTACAGTCAGATTGATAAGATTACAACTTTTGAATTCACTTTTAAGTATCCCCAATTTCATTTAGCCTGTTTCTTGGAACTCTTAGACTCAAAATAAACTATCTGCATAATTTCACTATCCAAATAATAATTTATTAATTTGAATCTAACCCCTCTCCCCCAATGCTATGCCTTTCCCAGCTAAAAGGGAAGTCAATAGAAAAGTCATTATAGTAAAAACTGACACTGAAAGTGCAGCATAACTGGCGGAACTGATTGTTTTGGGTGCATTGATTATGCCCGTGACGTGCCTTGGGCCATTTCTCAATGTTAAAGGTGCTTTATAAATGCAAGTTCTTGTTGTATTTTCTTGCAATACATTAAAATGAGAAAGAAATACCAAATTGTGCGCAGTAGAGTAAAACAAAGCTTGGCAACAAGCAGCACTGCAGAAAGAGCTTAAAGACAGACTGGCATGCCGTTCCTTATTACTTGGCACAGTCAAACCATCAAATCAGATGGACTTTTGGATCAAAATGTCTGACTGGAGATATTAATCTGGACCAAGGAATCAGCGACCCAGATTTCACTTGGCTCTTAATTGAAGGATTACGTGAATTAACATATCTAGACTAGGGATAGTTCGTTGCTTGGAAATTCAGATTGATTACTGTTTTTGATAAGTATATTGCAATATAGAACATGTTGAATTTCATCTGGAAATTACCGAAGATTGTAAAAATCCCAGTAGGCAAAATCGATACCGCACACATTTGGGAGCTCAAACCAATGTCAGACAGGTTCCTGTACAGAGACATACACCTTTTTGTCCTTGGTTGTCCAAAGTTGCGTTGATGTGCACCCAAGATCATTTTGCATCAACTTATATCTGGCAGTGTAATTACAACCTCAATGTATACACAGGTCAGTTATTCTTGCAGCAGGAGAGGAGAATACCAGAAGTATTCATTCCAACATTAAACATAATATCAAAAATGCACAGATTGTGCCAAACAAATTCATAGAATAAACAAAATGTCTCGTTAATGAGAAGTTCCGCGTGTTCTTTCAATCAGGAAAGACCGAATTAAATCATTCAACCAAGTTGAATTTTTTTCCAAGTGTTTAAATAACCTTTCTTTGTATCTACATTGAACACAGAATAAAATCACTCTTTTAAAATGTAAGCTACTACTTCAACGCAAAACTGGACGGGAGGCAACAACGGTTCAAGATTTCTTGCTATAGGGAAGGGATTAACGTCGTCTGATTTAACGGGCTGTGCAGAGATTTATCCCTGCAAATCACCAGCAATGCAAACAACCACAGAAAGACAACAATTCATTTCAGAGTAATTGAATTTAGACTTACCAGATCAGAAGTTGAAAACTAAGGTGTAGAAAACTAAGTTGTTCTGGGGAAGAATCCTCTTCGTCCTAGAATTAAAATGTATTTGCTTAATATTAAGACAGACAAGATGTTCTTCCTCCAAATAGAACCCGTCGATTGAGTAAATGCAGCCCCTGCAGCGAGAGGGCTCTAATAATTGATCTTTGAGCAATATCAATTCAAACAGCATACAATATTATAATAAAAGCAAAATACTGCGGATGCTGGAAATCTGAAATAAAAACAAGAAATGCTGGAATCACTCAGCAGGTCTGGCAGCATCTGTGGAAAGAGAAGCAGAGTTAACGTTTCGGGTCAGTGACCCTTCATCGGAACTGGGCATACAATATTAGTTCAACTCACGTCTCTTAAAAGTATGTGCAAATCGACTTCAACCACGTTCACTTTCACTAAAAGTAGCTAAGGTGAACCAACGTTATGTTACACAAACACGTTTTTTCAGGGACTACACCAAAAATAATCGACAGTCAAGGTCATCGTGAGTAAATTAACATGATTTAGCACATACTGTACACACTGACCAGAAGATCGCGACACATCGCAAACCGTACAAAAGAAATTATAATTTTTAAGCGCAGAATGTTAATTTACAGGAAAATAAAACCATTATCTTCCTACAGGAGATTACTTCCCAGGGGTATTCAATCCACTTCTTTTTACCTTGTAAAGATCAAACGCAGTTTTGCCCGTGCTTTGGATGTCCTGGATAAAGCATGTCCCAATGTGAGGACGACGTGAAATCGACACTGTTCAGAAGCACAATGCAACAATGTAACAATTCACAGCTGGCTGATTGGCACAGGGAGCGCGCCCATTCGATTCATGGGGGTGGCTTGTATACACATGTACACATAAACGCCAAGGAGCGACTTCATTTGACGAACATAAATTCCGGTTATGCTTTGCCTAAATCTCCAGCAAAAAAGAAACTGCTTGTGTGCTAACTGGCACGCTAAGTGCCTATGGATGGGGTGAATGAGAGATTGGACTTTCAGCTGCTCCCCCATCTACTGCGTTGTTTTGGTGTGTTCCTGCGAACCGAGTCTTCCAGCAGGATGTCCACACTGTATCAATGAATGGAGGCGATGCTCTTGAACCCTGCGGCTGGATCATGCTGATTCACATGAGTTGCGGCAGAGGCGAGTTGTCTTACACGACATTTCCAGTTGAAGCACACGTTGGAGATTTCATTGACCCGTAGTAAAATGCATTGAATCACAGTAGGGACTTTGAATATCGCAAAATGTAGTACTTGGAATCCAAATACTGTACACCTAAACTTTGACACTAACGGGATAGCAATTAATTGATACTTTTTTTTAGACCTGTCATAATAACAATTGCGAACTTGTCAGATCTCGGGTTTATAATAATATGTTCAGACTGAGAAATGGGTTACTGAGACATGTATCGACTGGGAAGTCATGGGTGCAGGGGAATTTGCAAGAAAGATTAGACATTTAATAAGCATAGACCCTCATAACGGTTTGTTGGAAAATTCATTGCCTGGTGGGACGCTGAATCATACACAAGAACACAGTACCAGGTCAATCAACCCAGATCAGACTTTTAAAGATAATTCATTCTTAGGATATGGGGCTCGCTGGAAAGGCCAGCATTTATTGCCCATATAAAAACCTGGTGTTCCCATGGTCCTTCCAGGTGGTGGAGGTTATGGGTTTGGGAGGAACTACTGCCAAAGCCTTTGAGTTGCTGGAAATACTCAGCAGGTCTGGCATCATCTGTGGAGAGAGAAGCAGAGTTAACGTTTCAGGTCAGTGACCCTTCATCAGAATTTATTGCCCATCCCTAGTTGCCCTTGAGAAGGCCTTCTTGAACTTCTGCAATTTGTGGGGTGCAGATGCTCCCACAATTCTGTTAGATTAGATTAGAGATACAGCACTGAAACAGGCCCTTCGGCCCACCGAGTCTGTGCCGAACATCAACCACCCATTCATACTATTCCTACACTAATCCCATATTCCCACCAAACATCCCCACCTGTCCCTATATTTCCCTACCACCTACCTATACTAATGACAATTTATAATGGCCAATTTACCTATCAACCTGCAAGTCTTTTGGCTTGTGGGAGGAAACCGGAGCACCCGGAGAAAACCCACGCAGACACAGGGAGAACTTGCAAACTCCACACAGGCAGTACCCGGAATCGAACCCGGGTCCCTGGAGCTGTGAGGCTGCGGTGCTAACCACTGCGCCACTGTGTTAGGTAAGCTGTTCCACATTCTGACCCATGGACAAGGAAGGAATGGTTTGTGATTTGGGGAACTTGGAGGTGATGGTGTTCCCATGGCCTTCCAGGTGGTGGAGGTTACGGGTTTGGGAGGAACTGCTGCCAAAGCCTTTGAGTTGCTGCAGTGCATCCTGTAGATAGTGCACACTGCAGACACAGGGAGTAAATGTTTCAGCCAGTGGATGGGGGGGAGGGGGCTGATGGGGAGAGTGGGGGGTGGGGGGTGGGGGCGGGGGTTTGCTGGGAACCCAGCATGGTGCTTTGTTCTGGGTGGCATTGAACTTCTTGAGTTGTTGCAGTTGCACCCTCCAGGAAAATGGAAAATATTCCATCACACACCTGACTTGTGCCTTGTAGGCAGTAGGGAGACTTTAAGAGAGTTAGGAGGCAAGCCACTCATCATGGAATACCCAGCGTCTGACATTCTCTAGCAGCCACAGTATTTATAAGGCTGGCCCCGTTCAGTTTCTGGTCAATAGTGATCCCAGGATGTCTATGGAGGGGGACTAAGCAATGATAATGCCATTGAAAGTCATGGGAAAGTGGTTATGCATTCTCTTGTTGGAGATGGTTAATGCCAGACACGTGCAATGTGAATGACACTGCAACTGGATTCAGTGCAGTGGATGACAAAAGACAGAGAAAGCAAGTGAAAGAGCAGGAAAAAGAGTGCCAGAAAAAGGTCTTAAAATAAATAAGAAAGGATTTCCACTCTTTATAGCTAGCCAATGATCCAAACTGCAAAAGTACTGGTGTCATTATTAGGCAATGACAGAGTTAAGATTGCCTGTGTTGCCCCTACAATTCAAACAGCCTGCCACGATTCAATGTCTGGTATTATGTGAAAAATGGGTTGTGTGCCCTGCTGCTTTGGTACAGCATTCGCAATTCCACCGTGAGCTTGTGAGTGACAGTGCCAAACAAAGGTTTTGCACTGGTGGATTTGAAGCAAAGCAAAATATGGTTGAGATTGATTACCTAGACTCCTTTGACTTTCTGCATATCAGAAAATATTACCTGATATTTTGACCAACCTGAAGCTGCCGTTTTGCTGAAATATTTTTGTAGAAAATGCAATTAAAGCAAAACCTCACCGATGATGACTTATGTTACGACCAGGTGAGAAAGAGGTCTATGGTTCCCTTTCAGTCTTCACCTGGTCTTACTGTAACAGGGTTTTATTTTTAAACACACTGTGTTTTTATCTCCCCCTTGGTGAATCTTTGTTCACCGCTTTCCAATTATAAAGCAAAGAAACAAGCACAAACAGGCTTTCTTTGGTTTAAAGAAGAAAGATGAAATTTATTTGAACTTAAACTTAAGCTCTAATTCAGTCGATGCCTACTGATACACGATGCGCCCACGCTAGCATGCATAGCGATACACACATGCAAATAGAGACAGAAAAGAGTAGAAGAAAAAATAAAGTGGAAATGTTTGAGGCAATATCTGAAGAGTTGTTTTTACGGTTCTTTGAGCTCACTGCAGAATCCTTTTGTAGGTAGATCTTGCTTTTCGTTGGGGCCCAATATTCTTCTTAAACCTTGTTCACTGTCGGAGACTTTTCTCTCTTGGGATTCACGTGTCTTCAGTCGATTGTTGGAGTTCTGTGAGAAAGAGATGGGAGCAGACAGGCAGGCAGGGGAGGAGGTCTGCTTCAGTCCAGGAGCATTCTTTCTGCCAGTTCAAACACTGTCTCTACAATTTAAAACTCCCAAATTGGCCAGCAGGGTGGTCACGTGACCAACTGGTATAACCATTTCCGTCTTTGTGTATTGTGTGGGTCAGGGAATGGTCCTTTGTCTATAAATACTGCCTATTAATATGCAAAAATGTCTTTCCAGCCAGGGGCCTGGCAACCCCTTGTAACAGGCCTTCTCCTCTTCCCAGCGACAATTTGAAATTTAATGTCAATGTGGTGGAATTAATGTGCCTCATTCCTGCCTGCATGACATTTATGATTACTCTGCACATCTATTATCATTTTTAATAGTGCTTTAATCTTTGATGTTTTATGTAGTGGGTTAGGACAGAAAGGAAAAATAAGGCCTAAGCTTCCACTTCGAATTATGATCAGATGACCTCTGCTGAAAGTGACATGTGGACTTGTTGGGAAGAACAGGATTGTGTTTGACTCTAATGTACCCATCATTGATGTTCATGGTCAAGAATAAAACATTAAAAATGGTGCAGGGAGGTGGGTGGTATGGTGGGAAAGTACAGAACAATGAATGATGTCTGTGGAATCGTACCTCAGAAAGGAGTCAAAGCTGTCAGGAAATGAGGAGAAATGAGAAACGAACTGGTTTAATGCTTCTCACTTCTAAAAAAGCTAGGAAGGACATCCACGTTCTGTAATTACCTGAAACACTAATACCATCACCACTTCTCTTAAGGTAAAATTCCTCAGTGAAAAATAGGAGAATGCCTGTTTTACTCTCTAGTTAAGAACCAACTAATGAAATCACACACTCAGAAGTTGTATATTTTAAAGGTGCGCACTCCCATAATTTTGCTAGCAAGTTGGAAATTACAGAGATGAAGAGCTGTTCTGTTTGTGGAATTACATACATATGAACATACGAACATACGAATTAGGAGCAGGAGTAGGCCACTCGGCCCTTCGAGCCGGCTCCGCCATTCAATAAGTTCATGGCTGAACTCATTACTCCACATTTCCACCTACCCACGATAACCTTCCACCTAAAGGCTTGCTGGGGTCTGCAATTGAAACCCAACCCGAACCCGACAGAACCACATCCGGCCCAACCCGACCACAGAATGAAGTTGATTATGTTAAAGAGGTTGTGCTCTACTTTGGATGGAATCGCTCACTACAGACTAGTGCGGAGTCCAGATGCATGTTTCCCATCTTGACGTCCTGGCTGTCACTGCGTCTGACCGGCCCCCACCCGACCTGACCCGACCCGAGCCCGAATGCTGGTCCCGGAAGAGCGACCTGACCTGACCCGAACCTGACACATGTCATCGGGCCCGTTCGGGTTTGGGTCAGGTAACCATGCTCTACTTCCACCCCCTTGCTTAGGAAGAATCTACCTACCTCTGTCTTAAAAATATTCAAAGACTCTGCTTCCACCACCTTTTGAGGAAGAGAATTCCAAAGACTTATGACCCTCTGAGAGAAAAAAATTCTCCTCATCTATGTCTTAAATGGGCGACCCCTTTTTTTTTTAAACAGTGACCCCTAGTTCTAGGTTCTCCCCAACCTAAATTACAATCTGTCGATTTATTCTTTGCCAAATTAAAAGGCTGTGCAATAACATCATCTTGAAATATTAGAATCTGTTAGAATTATTCCCTTCATTAACGCATTGTGAAATGAATACCTTGCTCCAACGCATAATAAGAATCAGTTTGAGTACTGTGGTTATTGCAAAATATTTAACTTGTTAATTACTTTTTATATTTAACTGTTTATTATAGAGTTAGGTTCACCATCAGGGCTACTTTTAACATTTAAAAAGTTACAATTAGTTTCCCTCTAAGCCACACACCATTCTGACTTGGAACTATACCACTTTTCCTTCGCTGGGTTAAAGTCCTGAAACTCCCGTCCTAACAGCATTGTGGGAGTACCTTGACCCCATGGATTGCAGTGGTTCAAGAAGGCAGCTCACCACCACTTTCTTAAGAGCAATTAGGGATAGGCAATAAATGCTGGCCTTGCCAGTGATGCTCACATCCCATGAATGAATTTAAAAAGTTATCTTTTTGGAGGAAGACGAGAATAATGTTGCTGTCTCCACTTCCTTTTAATATCCCAGGTAGCCAGTTTTGTATATGAGCTAACCAGCTTAAGAGAATGGAAGGAAGGAAGTGCAGTCTGTTTGTGGTCAAGGTGACTGCAAGATAATATGCTTAGTGAAGGAAGTTCAGAAACAAGTCAAACCACTATGGCAGATTTAGTAATCTGATACTTGAGCCAGACAGGTTCACAGCAATCTAGGGCACTACAGGTGATGAGCCATCCTGGCTCACTAATGAAATCTAGTGAAGTATTCCACTTAGCAGATAAGCCTCCAATGAGTAGTATGATCCGAATTGAACAACTACTGAAAGGCCCACCAATACAATGTACTGTTAAACTGCACAGTATAGCTGGTTTAGCAGTATCCCTTGTACATCAGGGATCTCTAAACCTTGGATTTGCTAACTTGTATCTAAGATTAAGCGAAATACTGTGGATGCCAGAAATTGGAAAGAGAAACAGAAAATGCTGGAAGTACTCAGCAGGTCTGGCAGCATCTGTGGAGAGAGAAAGAGAGTTAAGATTCCAGGTCCATGACCTTTCATCAGAACTACTTCTAAGAACTTCCCTGCAGCTGGGATCAGCTAACTCCACACAAACTGACAACTGAACCTAGGATTAGCCCAGGGATGAGCCTATACCTTGTAGTTATCAGGAAACTAGAGGCGATCATCAAAAAGTTTTGATTGCTTCCTAAATTTACATATTATTTTGTAAATTACTTTTAAAATGCTAATTAAAATGGGGAGGGATTATAACATACATTCTGAGCCATAATTCTTTTTACCTCCTTCAGCAAATGAGTACTTATGCCAGTGGTGCTTATTTATAGTATATTCCAATTGGTGAGTGGACACAACATTACAAAGTATTACGCCTGAAGGTGGCACAATGATGGTCACACATGTGACTTATTGATTAAAGTGGGGTCCCCCTAACGTTACATGACAAAACTTCGCCATGCTTTGAGACAGAAATATGTGAAAGACTTCTCACCTCACTGGTAATTCCATTTGACCAGTCAATACTCACTGACAAGACCGTCTGCCCAACTTTGTGACACATTTAATTTTCAGACATGGTCGAATGACAGTCAGTATTTCGAGTGCATGTTGCCCACTAAAGCAGTTAAATATCGACCTGCATGCTCCGTGTCTGGGGGTTTTGAACACTTCAATCTAAAAAGATGATGATGATGATGATGATGGCATCTTTCCATCTACGAAAGATGATTGACACGCAGCAAACAATCCATTAAGGTGGGGTATCTTCTCTTGGTGCACCTTTGCTGATGGCTCTGAAGGCCAGTCCTTGAGAGGCAGGTACTGTCACAAGTGCCGCATGTGAAACTGCCAAGTGGCGCTGTGAGTTGTTCTTTTTGATGTTGGCACCTATTGCCAAGCTGCTGTAGCAACTGGTCGTTGTGGTAGTGCACACTAGTCCACAGGATGTGTTGCCATTTCCCTTTTTCGCCAGCGAGTGACTCCCAGGTGTGATAGTCGACATTTAGGGCCTTCATGTCACGCTTACAAGCATTCTTGAAGCGGAGCTTTGGTGCCCCACTGGTCGACTGGCCCCGCCTACCTCACCATATAGAAAATCTACATGAATACTGATCCAGTGGTTTCGAAAGGCCGAATTGCAGAAATGGATCACATAGCATGTTTAATAGCAGGGAGCGTGTCTTATCTGAGAGGTTTCCTTCGATTGTTCTGCTGTGCATGGATTGTGACACAGATTTAGAAGGAGCTGTCCACTCCCGGAATTAACCTTGAATACTGGCGTGAACACACTCCTGCCATCCCCTGAGAGTACATCCCGCCCCTTCAACCCATTCTCATTGAAACTGAGTCCTCTCATTTCTCGAGAGAAAATCTGGGCTTGGGGAAGGGTTGAACAGTGCACCAAACTTCCCCTGCCTTCCCACAGCCTTTACTAACAGTGAATTCCCCCTGTCCTGTCAGCCTTCCAACTAAGAATGCAGCCCCTCATTCTCGCCTCCATCCACCCAACCACTAAGAAGCAAACCCCAGTCCTGAAAAGTGAAGGATCTCGTCCTCAACCCCCATCTCTCCTATTCAGTCCCTGCTCCTTCCCCCATATCCCTTTCCCCCCATTACTCTTCAGCTCACCTCTCCTTTGCACTTCCCATCTCCCCATCTCTCCTCACCCTCCTCATCCCCAGCACATTTTCTGCTCTCTCCCCTTATTCACCTTTTCCTCTTTACTCCTCTAGGTTCCCCATTTCTATCAATCCCTCTCCACCCTTCTTCTTCATCTGCTTCACCTTTCTCCCTCTCCTCATCTCTACATCCATCACTGCTTTGCCCTTACACGCCCTCTCCCTTTCACCTCTCCGCCCCATCTCTTCTGGTGCTCCTCTCCTCTCTCCATTTACCAACACCGCACCCCACCCCCAGCCCATGCTCCTCCTCTCCATTCTCTCTTTCCTCCTCAACCTTCCTCCTCCTTCCCTCATTCACTTTTCTACCTCTTCCTTATCTCCACTTCCCACTAACTGCCCCCGTCCACCTCCCCCACAATCCTTCTCTCCCTTCCATTCTTCTCTCAGACCCTCTTCTCCCTCTACCACTTCGCCCCAATCTGGTTCGTCCCCCTACCATGCCTGGTTCCAGTGATCCCTCCCTTTTCCTAACCCTGCTTGACCTGAATAGTAGATTTGGTTTTGATTCCCCATCTGCAGCACTATGGGAAAACCATCAATCAATCAGATAATTCACAATAGGTATGGAAAACATGATTCTCACTCTGCCAACTGTGAGCACATACAGGCATGTGCAAACCTAAATATCTTGGTTTGCTTCTATCACATGGTTTGCTAGAGGTCAGATACAATATTTGCATCAAATACAATGAAAGCAATAATATCCCAAGAGAAATGATGATGGATGTTTCTCTACTATCAACTTTATTAGTTACCCTGTTGTATTATCAGCATTGATTGATATCCTAATCCATTATGTTTAATGCAATTTCATCCTTAACCAGTCAAACAATACCACCCTCTAAAAAAAAGAATATTGTGGATCATTCAATGCAGCCGTGCAACTGCAGCTCAATCTCCCCAGTCTCCTATTGCTCTTCACCACTGAGGGTATAAACAATGTCATCTGTGATTTGACATTAAATTAACCCACTCTAATTTCCCCTTCCTTCTCCATAGTTTGTGTGTTTATTTCTCAATTGGTTAAGGAGATACACTTGCCCTGTTCATTCAGATCTCAAATGCCTGGTTTCCTTCACTACTGCATTATCAACTTGCCATGCAAAAAGTATAAAAACCTAAATGTGCAAGGGCAAGTCTAACTAACGCAGACATGTTTTCTATATTGTTCACTATCACTACTATTAAACAGGGTTTGAAACTACCTTTTTAATGCCATATTTTACTCTAGTTGATTGGATGCAGTATTCAGAATTTAATGTTACAGAATATTGCATTATTCCAGAGGTCCTCTGCTATCTGACACCCTATTAACTCAGAGATACACAACATCAGTGTACTAACATCTTCCACAGAATAAATAATTCATTGATATGAATATTTAACTTTCCAGTGCTTGCACTTTTTAAATACAAAATGAACTTTGCAATCACACCTCAACCAGAGCTATTGTATATTCATCTCTCCTAACTGCAGAATCACTCAACCTTTAAACAATTCATGTTCTATGTTCACTGCACTTTCTATTTCCAATTCTGACATATATCAGCACAGTGCAGAATAAATAAGGAATGGAAATCAAAACATGTTTCAAACATTGTACACTCACCAGTTGTTATAGAACCAAAAATGAAATATGGAGGTGACTTGTTTCATTTATCCATGTAAGCAAGCTTGTATTTTCCATTGAAATGGAAACAGAAAATCTTGGCAATGTGGAGCAGGTTAGTCAACATCTGAAAGGAAAAGGTACGTCAATGTTTTGGATGGGATTCTTCATCACAATACAACACGTCTCAGGAGAGGTGAGAGGAAACAATCAAAAGAAAAATCAAACGAGACGATTTTTAAAAAATCTATAAATGGTGAGATTAGTTGCAGAGAGAGAGAGAGAGAAATCAGCATGATTAGTCTATAAGTTCAATCAAAATGGCTTGGGGCGAAGTATAAAGATGTTTCAGTCTTAAGCCCATCTAAAGATTTGAGCACAAGTGAGTTAGCTGTGAATGCATGCATAAACCCAAACCAATAAAAGGACTCCAACTTTTATTTACATAAAAATGTGTTTTATAAGCCAATCCTATTTCAAATGGGTCACTTTTAAGTCACAACAAATGGATAGATGACCCAGATTCTTTACACTGAATCATGGACTGATAGCATTGATGGTGCAACATGCCAGATGTAGCAGCTAAGAGTTGTAGAAGCTCTGGCTAATTTCAGTATATACTTTAATATTAATGCTTCAATAATGCCAAGTTATTTTTCCAATCAGAAAAACTAAAAATATTCCCAGGCTTGTATACAGACCATTATATCTAAATACATTTGACAGATCTAGAGAACGTCTTTTTGAATAAGTTGTTCTGCTTTAAAATATTGAAGTTTGTTTACCCAAGTTGAAGGATTTAAAATACAATAGACACCAAAATGGAAAGTTGAAAGTGGGTCATTTCAGTTAGCTCTCTCCTCTTCCTAGCAACCTGATCATCTACTTCTCATTTATTAAATCATTCTGTTTCTTCCTGACTATCTTTTTAGTAAATCTTTTTTGTATTCTGTTCTTTCATCTCTATAATACTGCAAATTGGTTTTCATTTGACTCTCTCGGTCTCCCTCCCTATGCCAGTTGCTTCCCCTCAGTGTTGTTTGCCTTCCATTTCTTCAAAGCTTTGCTCCTTTGCCCCTTTGCATCTTTTAGGTCTTTATTCTACCTTGACGTATGTCTGTGTTACCATTCTGTGTATAAGATGTTGGCCACCTGCCTAACCTTTTGCTTTTGGCACTGCTAATTCACACAAATGAAAACTGAACGAAGCTAGGAGTGCAAGAATAACATTCACAGAGGGTCATGCCTCTGCTGTCTTCATAATGTTATTTACATGGATAAAGGACATTTACAATTTCACGCTGCCTGACCACCTTTTATTGAATTTTGCGAGTCTCTAAATAACATTTTTGAAATATAGTATCATTTTAAAAACAAAATAGGACACCTAATTAAACCATCACTATTCGTACTTTTCCTGGCCAAATGCAGTAAATCACTGCAGTTTAAAATCTAGCATTAAGAAGTCAGTTTTCCATCATAAATTACTATATGTGTGTACATAATAGCACTTAGAGCAGTGAAATAAGTTACAGCAGACAGCAGTATGTGCAAACACTACAACAGTCCTCCTTTACAGTTTTAAATGAAACATCAGATTCCGGAAAACAAATTTGTAAACTGTGATGTTTTCAGCACCAAAGGCAATAATCTCCTTCATACAACAATAACATTCAAAGACAGTTTCTTGGCTGTAAATTCTTCCATCCTGCCTGAAGCATTAGACTCCATTCTTAACACTCCTTGGACTGAATCCGTTCTCACTCACACCCATATGGTGAAAACACATAGATAGATTTGTAAATTTAATAAAGTCGAAAATAAAATATTAAGCAAAATCTGTCCACAAAATCTCGCAGCTCATGCCATTCAACTCTAATGAATCTGTGCAAAGCTTTATCTAAAATGAGATCATATTCCAATTAAGTTATTTTAGAAATATTTCTGTCATGAAATAATTGCTAATATATGTTGAGTTATTATGAATACTTCATTAGCATGTTATCTTAACAGCCTCTGAACTATTTCTTCTCCCTATTAATGAAAATGTTTGATTTGTTCCCAGGGTATCCACATTTCAAACCCTGAATCACATCTTCAAGCTTCAAAAAATGCTGAAGCAGCTTCAATACTCAAGTAACGGAGTTATTATTTATTTTAATTTATTTCAAGAACAGCATGAATTCTACAGTTCTCTACTTCTTTTTTAACCGTACTGCAAAATATTCAGCGCAAGATTTGTGTAGAAAAGCTTGAAAATAGACATTTTAAAAAGGAAAGCTTTTTACATTGTTTTGAAAATATGAAGACAAATCAGGAGTACCAAGTTAAGGACTATCCATAAATCCTATTTTTGAAAACAAATTGTTCAAAGGAACAACTGCACTTTACAACAGAAGACCATTTGCTCATATACTACCAATTCACAAAAATAGTATACTTTAGGGAGTGTGGGGATAAGAAACCTGGTGAAAAGACAAAAATTATGGAAACAACCTTAAAGGAAACAATTCCAGTTTGAGAGGGTTGGAATATTAAATATTTTCTTTGCCACCAGTAGTCAATGCACTGAGGAAATGCAGTGTTGTCTTACTGAAGATTTAATCCTAATGTACAACCATCCAAAAGTCAATTGACAATCCAATTAGACACTGCAGGAAAGGTCTAAATTGGATAGCCTATTAATAAAACAGGGTGCTGGAATGTGGATGTTGTTATGAGCAGGTGAAGAAAAGGTCTAGGGTTCCCTTTCAGCCTTCACCTGGTCTTACTGTAACAGCATTTAATTTTAAACACACCGTGTTTTTAGATCCCCCTTGGTGAATCCTTGTTCACCGCTTTTCAATTATAAGGCAAAGAAACAAGCCCAAACAGGTTTTCTTAGGTTTAAAGAAGAAAAGCTGAAATTTATTAACCTTGAACTTAAACTCTAATTTGGTTGATGCCTATGGATACACGACGCGCCCACGCTAGCATGCATACACGATACACACATGCAAATAGAGACAGAAAAGAGCAGAAGAAAAATAAAGTGGAAATGTTTCAGGCAATATCTGAAAAGTTTTTGTTACGGTTCTTCAAGCTCACTGTAGAGTCCTTGATTGTAGGTAGTTCTTGCTTTTCGTTGGGGCCCAGTATTCTTCTTAAACCTTGTTCGCTGTAGGAGACTTTTCTCTCTTGGGGTTCATGTGTCTTCAGTGGATTCAGAGGCTTGTGAGAAAGAGATGGGAGCAGACAGGAGAGATCTTCTCAGTCCAGGAGCAAATAGACGCTCTCCATTCAAACTGTTTGTACAATTCAGAAACAACCCAGATTGCCAAACAGGTTAGTCTTGGACTGTATCACCTTCGCAGTCTCTAGAATGCTCCTCTTACATACAATACCTGGTGATCAAGGTCCATTGTGGGTTGAATGTGTCAGGGAATGGTCCTTTGTCCTTCCAAGCACAGTCTCTTAATATGCAAGTGTCTTTTCCAGCCACGGCTGATCTGTTTAACAAGTCCTTTCTTCACTCTAGTAACAGTTTAAAATCAATGTCCATGACAAAATTAATGTACCTCATTCTTGGCAGTTTGGGGCCTAGCATGACAATGCGCAACTCCTAGCCATTACTAAAACATTTAGTAAATACATTAACATTTATCATTTAGATAAAAAAAATCCTTGATCAATCCCAGGGCAGAATATTATCACTGCACATTTTAAATTTTTCCATTTTTACTCACTAATCATTGGATTTACAAAAAGTTTAAATTGTGAAACCAAGATCAAGACCCATGTTACAAGATAGCATTCAGACTGCCACTGTACCAAGTAATTCAGCAAAATATGCATGTTACAAAGTATTTCCTCACATTTCATTACAAATAGACTACAAAGCACCCAGAGTGCCTTCCGGCTCTGTACATGTCCTTACTGCAACAGAGCAAATTCCACCTGCACTATAACAGTGGAACTGGACTTCATTCCAAAGATCATTCTGATTGAACCTAGTTACAACATGCAAGTTCATGAGCTCAGACATATGATGGGTTGCAATATGGACATTTGAATGTCATAGACATTTGAATGTCACCATGTACTCTGGATTTCAGGAGCTCAGCAGTATTACACTATTTGCAATTTATGACAGAATGAAGTAGATCAGATCTGGTACAGGGCACTCCAACTACAAACCCTTTGAGTTCCTTCAAGGAATCCATGCCATAAATCCTTGGGATTAAGAATATGAAGTGAGTTGGGCAGAGTGGAGCTAGTCTCCTAAACCAAAGGCTAAACCAATCTTCTCATATTCCTTCTTCTTTGTTCATTCACCATCACCCAAACGTTGGCTACAGTGGGCCATCATGAAATACAGTTTACTGCCACATAATTAATATTACAAGGGGTGTGAAGAAGAATTCTAATGTATCTTCCCCTTGTGTTTCTTTGGGCATCTCCCACGAAACAGATGCAATTCAGAATCCTGTGCAGATACCAATACCTCTCAATATGTAAGCACCAGTGCAGGGACATCTACCTAGGGGACGGAGGTAACATACTTGAGGAAGGAGCACTGGTTGAAGTACTGAGTACGAGTGAGGTGTCCAAAGTGGAGCTGGTAGTGAAGTTACAGAAACCTGCTGGCTAGCGGACCATTTTATATCCAGCTTCTTCAGCAGAGCGCTAGATGCTATATCCATTTTCAAACCTTTCTTTGAAGAAATCAATATTCAAACAATTTACGAAAGTAATTCCTAGAGTGGGATTTGAACCCACAATGTTCTGACTTGGAAGGTTTTTTTTTATCATTCTTCTTTGTTCATTCACCATCACCCAATTCTTCATTGCTGGCAAGGCCAGCATTTGTTGCCCATTCCTAATTGCCCTTGAGAAGGTGATGGTGAGCCACCTTCTTGAACCGTGGAAGTCCATCTGGTGCAAGTACTCCCACAGTGCAGTTAGGAAGGAAGATCCAGGATTTTGACCCAGCAACGGCGATATAGTTCCAAGTCAGGATGTGTGTGGCTTGGTCCATATTCAAGTGACCAAGGTCAGTGAGCACCAAAGGCAAACATTTCCCATTCTCAATCAACATCTACTTCACATGGACACTTTCTAGTAGGTTTTACTAGATACTAATTAGGAAAGGGATTGCTGGTGAATGTTTTTTCAACCTAATCAAAAGGTGCTGGGGTGTCCACTGCCCTAGGTGAGATTAATTAGCTCAGCAGTGATGAGACAGCAAACCTTAAATTGTCCTGGTCTATTAGGATCATTACCATACCATAGAACAACACACTTATTTTTATTTAGTTTTGTAGGAGATGCAAGATGTAGGAACATAAGGAAGCATATTTCAAGAAAAGGTGATTTGGCCTATCAAGCACTATCATTCCATGAACCATGTGCAATTTTCCCGATTATAGACTTGACCCAAATTATTTGATCTCCTGAGGGAAAGTTTTATAAAATTTCTTCTCAATTTCAGTCTACCTTTAACATCTCCATTAATCAAATCTAGCCTGTTGTTTGTCACAACTATAATTTTCATGTTCCCAGCAGCAGAAACTATCATAATCCATCGGGTATTTCATCACATGTGGCTGTACATATCCACATAACTATCGCTACTAACCAGATTTTTATCCAGCTTTTGCAGTTGCTAATTGGCATATATTATCTGATAAAGGGAATTTGCATACTGTTAAATTTAGTTCTGTACATTTTATGCAAACTCACATTCAATATAAACTTCAATTTTCAGATCCAATATAAAAACAGCAGGTAACTGATTGAACATCCATTTGGCCTCAAGCTTCCTTTAAAAGGATAATTTACCGAGCTCACACTGCTGGTCGGGAGCCTTGTGCAATGGAAGTGAGGAGTGTGATGTGCACAATATTCGGATGGTGAACTCAAAGTTACCCCCGAAGTTTTAAATAAGATTCTTATATAGGATTGTTGCTCTACACTGGGATAGACACCCTTTCTAAATTAAGTAAATGTGGATTCGCATTAAACAATATACATCTACATGGACAGATTGCTGATACAATGAGGAGTAGGGGGATAAAGGCATGGAAGAATGGAAAGCGAAACTTGGGTGGTGTGTCCTGGGTATGAATCATGGAGTGAGTTACATGGGATGAATGTCCTTTCATCATTCAATTCTATGGTCAACTTTTTTAAACTGTGAAATAGAAAAATAAAGGCCCCAATATTTGCAGGGAGGTGGGAGGGAGCCGGGGGTGGGTGGGCCAAGGTAGGGGTGGGTGTGGGAACCCAGAAATCCCAGGGATGCAGAGTCCGGCCAAATTTAATGGCCTCATTATCATTTCTCTATTCTGTCTCCCATCTGGTAATTAATGGGCAGGAGAAAAAAGGTAGAAGGCCCAAGCCAGGGACCACAGGTCCCTGGCAAATGGGAAGAGCAGCGGTTGGTGAAGGTGGAGATTGGGGGAGATGGGTCAGAGCGCAGCAATTGGGAGAGAGGGGGTGTGCGGGTGGGCAGCTCATGCCCACAAAGGGAGGCCACGATCATGAGAACATAAAAAATAGGAGCTGGCCACTTGGCCCTTCGAGCATCCTCTGTCATTCAACAAGATCATGGCTTACCTTCTACCTCAACTCCACCTTCCTGCACTTTCCCATATCCCTTAATTCCCTTCAGCAGCAGGTTTGCCTGAGGGGCCACCGGGGAGCACTCCTGCTCCTCCTGGCTTGCTGTGAGTGCTCTAAAAAACACAGCTTCTGCAGCCCGCTGCTCCTATTTCGTCTCCATTTTGCTGGCATGTTTCCTGATCCCTGAGAAATGGGGTTGGTAACTGTTAAATTTAAATCAGGCTCCCAACTGCATTGTTTACATATTATAATGACGTGTGCAGCCTCTCCAAGACAGGACATAGGCACGTCACATGACTCACTGCTGTAAAAATGGCATCAGGCTTATCCATTTGCAGAAGTTTTTTGGTCACGTTTTACAATTTTAAATTTTTAACCCCCCAATCACAGGGCGGCAGTTAATATCGACCCCAAAGCAACTGTTAGGATAATGTCACTGAAGTATGGCAGTGGGAATGCAAAATATTCATGATCTGATGAAATCAACAATATTTTCTTAGACAAGGGTATGAGGGATATGGAATAAAGGTGGGTATTTGGAGTTGAGATACAGATCAACAGTAATCAAAGGCATTCGATAAGGTGCCACATGAACGATTAATCGGCAAGATAAGGGCTCATGGTGTTGGGGGTAATATATTAGCGTGGATAAAGGATTGGTCAACAGACAGGAAGCAGAGAGTGAACATAAATGGGGCATTTTCAAGTTGGCAGGCAGTGAATAGTGGGGTGCTGCAAGGATCAGTACTGGGGCCTCAGCTATTTGCACTCTATATTAGTGACTTGGATGAAGAGACAGAGAGTAATGTATCTAAGTTTGCTGATACAAAGCTCGTTGGATAGGTAAGCTGGAGGGAGGATGTAGAGAGGCTGCAAACAGAAATAGACAGGTTAAGTGAGTTGGCAACAAGATGGCAAATGGAGTATAATGTAGGAAAGTGTGAAGTTGTTCACTTTGGTCATAAAAATAGAAAAGCAGAATTTTTTTAAAAAGTGTGAAACTGGTAAGCGTTGATGTTCAGAGAGACTTGGGGGTACTCGTACAAGGAACGCACAAAGTTAACATGCAGGTTGTTATGACCAGGTGAGAAAGGGGTCCAGGGGTTCCCACTCAGCCTTTGTCTGGTTTAACCATAACAGGGTTTAATTTTAAAAACACCGTGTTTTTAGCTCCCCATCAGTGAATCCTTGTTCACTGCTCCAATTGTAAGGCAAAGAAATCAATCAGACAGGTTTTCTTAGATTTAAACAAGAAAGTTGGAAGTTTATTCATCTTAAATTTGCTTAACCATGCTAGCATGCATATGTGATAAACACCCACGCAGATAGAGACAGAAAAAGTAAAAAGAATAAAGGGGAAAAATTTGAGACAATAGCTGGATTTCTGTTTACTGTCCTTTGAGTTCAATGTGGAGTCTTTGATTGCCAGTAAGTCTTGCTGTTTCATTGGGGCCCAGTGCATGCTTTAATACCTGTTTCGATGTAGGACTCTTTTCTCTCTTGAGGTTTAAGTGAATTCAGTGGATCCGGAGATTAGTGAGAGAGAGAGGGAAAGCTAGCCAGGAGAGAGGCTCTCTCCTTCCAAGTTCAGTTGCAATCTGCAGGCTGACCCAAGCTGTTCTGTGAGCAGTTCAAAACCAGACCTGGGCCAGCAGGTTAGTCATGTGACTCACTTTTTAAACAAATTCCTGCGTTTGTGGATTCCAAAGCTCTCGGTGGGGGAGGTAGTGCTGTCCTTACACTGACAAGATGTGGATCACCATTGCCCTGACCAATCTCTGTTAATTGAATCAGTGAACAGTTCCCATTATCTTTTCCTAGGCGACTGTCTCTTAGAATTTTTTCCCAGCCACTGCTGATCTCTTTAATTAAGTCATCTCTCGACTCCAGCAACAGTTTAAAACTAATGTTCATGTGACAAAATTAATATGCTTCATTCTTGGCAGGTGGGAGTATTCATGACAAGGTGCAGCAGGCTATTAGGAAGGCAAATGGCATGTTGGCCTTCATTGCAAGGGGATTGGAGTACAAGAATAAAGAAGTCTTACTAAAATTGTACAGGGTTTTGGAGAGACCGCACCTGGAATACTGTGTGCAGTTTTGGTTTCCACATTTAAGAAAGGATATACTTGCACTGGAGGCAGTGCAGCGAAGATTTACTAAATTGGTCCCTGGGATGAAGGGGTGAGTAAATTGGGTCTCTATTCTCTGGAGTTTAGAAGAATGAGAGGTGATATAATTGAGACATACAAGATTCTGAAAGGGCATTATAGGGTAGAAGCTGAGAGATTGTTCCCACCAGTCAGGGAATCTAGAACACGGGGACACAGTCTCAGGATAAGGGGCCAATCATTCAGGACTGAGATGAAGGGAAATTACTTCACTCAAAGGGTTGTGAATCTTTGGAATTCTCTACCCCAGAGGGTTGTGGATGCTCCATCATTGAATACATTTAAGGCTGGGATAGATAGATTTTTGGTCTCGCAGAAAATCAAGGGATATGGGGAGCAGGCAGGAAAGTGGAATTGAAGCCCAAGATCAGCCATGATTGTATTGAATGGCAGAGCAGAAATGGTCCCTGTATAATAGATGTACTTGTCTATAGGAAGTTTCATAATGATAACAAAATTAACTTCTCTCCTTCAAGTCATCCAGCGATATAGAACAGGCTATTAACTTTTGTTACTAGTCTCTGTTTACTGTTATACAAAGTCTGCCAAGTACTGAGTTGAAGACTGGTGGCATAAATTGACAGCAGAGCTGGTTTTATATGGATAACAATTGCAACACTGAAAGTGCAGTGTTCTCTTGAATGGCAGTATGATGCCAGAAGTGCAATTTAAAATGGGCCAAGGTTCATTGTTAGCAAAAATGCCTGGAAAAGGTTGCATACTGGCAAAGGTATAAAAGTGTATCAGCAGCTGTATAGAAGTAGCTGCTGCAAAGTTCGATCAAATATATTAACTTTTTATTATTTAAAATTAAAGCCAAATTCATATTTTAATGATTTGAATGAGGTAACTTACTAACCAGCAAGTTCCAATCATCAAAGATATCAACAACAGTCAGGGACCAGTTTATTCCACTCCATGCATGTTTTAAAGTACAGGTGTACAGGGCTGAACTTCTTCAATGATCACACATTCTGAAGAACAGCCCATTTATAATCGATCTCTTCTTCAAGAGATTCACATTCAGTGAAAGCAAACAACGTTGGATGATATGTTATGGATCTTTCCCCCAAGCACTCATAACATTGGCCAGAATTTTACTTTGGGCGGGACGCCCCGCCCACTGGCCAAAAAGTCGGAGGCGAACCCGCCTCTTCCGGGCCTGGGAGTCACACCAGGATTTTACGCTCCCCAGGCCCTTAATTGGCCTAGGGTGGGACTTTCACCCCTCTGAAGCAGGAAGTCCTGCCTCCAAGAACTGCTGGCCTGCTCAGTCCCAGCAGTGCTACTGGGAGCGGTGACCACTGCTGGGACTGCACTCAGCTTCAGCAGCAAGAGGAACCCCAGCCCAGAAACACGCTAAATGTCTGGGGCCTCGGTGGAATCATCGGCCCCGGTGAGGCAAGGGGGCTAGTGTTGTGTAGTGGGGGCGGTTGGGCCATGAGAGTGGGGGGCCCTCCATGGGCACTTGGTGCCTGATCAGGACGACACCCCCCCCACCCCCAAGCCCACAAGGAGGCCGCCATGTTTTGCTCCTGGGGGGCCTAAGCTGCCTGCCTCTCGCTGGTAAAATACCAGTGGCGGCAGGAGAAGGCCCCTAAGTGGCAGATAATTGGTCACTTAAAGGCCTTGATTGGCATGTGACGGGCCATTTCTAACCACCTCCGCCCCTCATAAATTTACAGCTGGGGTGGGAAGGTGTCGGTAACGGCAATGCCCGCCTCCCAGTCAATTTTGCGACCCCTCCACCACCAGCCCACTCCTGAGGAGGGGGCATAAAATTCCAGCTATTGTCTCATGCTGTCATTTCTGGTCCCAGGTGACAGAATCTTGAATCTTGTTTTAGAGCACTCAGCAAATGGGCTTCAAGCTGGTGGGATAGGGTAAAATCAACAGAAAGGCAAATCGAGCGGAGTGTATATCGGGTTGCCAATCTGCGACAGCCCATTTTATAACTCTGCTGATGTTGAATTTTACCTCAAAGTGTCACTGTTGCCTTACAACATGAGTTGGTGGAATTACAACCATAGAACCATAGAATCATAGAACCATAGAAAAATTACAGCACAGAAGGAGGTCATTCAGCCCGTTGTGTCCGTGCCAGCCAAGAAGAAAAAAAGATAGAAACTAGCTGCCGAAACTAATCCCATAAGGTCCATAGCCTTGCAGCTTGCAGCACTTCAGGTGCATGTCCAGGTACCTTTTAAAAGAATTGAGGGTTTCTGTCTCCACCACCGTTCCTGGCAGTGAATTCCAGATACTCACCACTCTCTGGGCGAAAAAGTTTTTCCTCATGTCGCCTCTAATCCTTCTACCAATCACCTTAAATCTGTGGCCCCTGGTAATTGACCTCTCTGCTAGGGGAAACAGATCCTTCCTGTCTACTCTATCTAGGCCCCTCATAATTTTGTACACCTCTATTAAGTCACCCCTCATCCTCCTCTGTTCTAAGGAAAACAACCATATCCCATCCAATTTTTCCTTATGGCTGCAACTTTCAAGTCCTGTAAATTCCTGTAAATCTCCTCTATATTCTCTTCAGAGCAATAATGTCCTTTCTGTAATGTGGTGACCAGAACTGTACGCAATACTCCAACTGTGGCCTAACCAGCGTTTTATACAGTTCCAGCATTACATCCCTGCTTTTGAATTCTATACCTCGGCCAATAAAGGAAAAGCCTTCTGCCTTCTTCACCACTCTATCTACCTGTCCTGCCATTTTCAGGGACCTGTGGATATGCACTCCAAAGTCTCTCACTTCTTCTACCCCTCGCAATATCCTCCCGTTTATTGTATAGTCCCTCGCTTTATTTGCCCTCGCCAAATGCATTACCTCACACTTACCTGGATTGATTTCCATTTGCCACTTTTCCGGCCACTCAACGAAACCATTGATATCATTCTGGAGTCTACAGCGATCCTCTTCACTATCAACTACACGGCCAATTTTTATGTCATCAGCAAATTTCCCAATCATGTCTCCCACATTTAAGTCCAAATCATTAATATATACCACAAACAGCAAGGGACCCAACACTGAGCCCTGTGGAACACCACTGGAAACAGCTTTCCATTCACAAAAACATCCATCGACTACTACCCTTTGTTTCCTGTCCCTAAGCCAATTCTGGATCCAACCTGCCACATTCCCCTGTATTCCATGGGCTTTCATTTTACTGACCAGTCTGCCATGTGGGACTTTGTCAAATGCCTTACTAAAGTCCTTGTAGACCACATCCACTGCACTACCCTCATCAATCCTTCTTGTTACTTCCTCAAAAAACTCATTTAAGTTATTAAGACACGATCTTCCCTTAACAAATCCATGCTGATTATCCCTGATTAATCCGTGCCTTTCTAAGTGGCAGTTTATCCTGTCCCTCAGAATAGATTCTAACAATTTACCCACCTCCGAGGTCAGACTATCCTTCGCACCCTTTTTAAACAAAGGTATAACATTTTCAGACCTCCAATCATCTGGTACCTCTCCTGTATCTAGTGAGGATTTTAAGATGATCCTCAGCGCATCCACTATTTCCTCCCTGGCTTCCTTTAACAATCTGGAAGTAACAAGGGTGTCACAGTGGCACAGTGTTTAGCACTGCAGCCTCACAGCTCCAGCAACCCGGGCTCAGTTCTGGGTACTGCCTGTGCGGAGTTTGCAAGTTCTCCCTGTGACTGCGTGGGTTTCCACCGGGTGCTCCAGTTTCCTCCCACAGCCAAAGACTTGCTGGTTGATAGGTGAATTGGCCATTGTAAATTGCCCCTAGTATAGGTAGGTGGTAGGAGAATGGTGGAGATGTGGTAGGGAATATGGGGTTAATGTAAGATTGGTATAAATGGGTGGTTGTTGGTCAGCACAGACTCGATGGGCCGAAAGGCCTGTTTCAGTGCTGTATCTCTAAATAAAAAAAATAAAATCTAGGATGCAATCCATCCCACCCTGGCAATTTATCCACTTTCAAGGATGTCAGACTCTCTCGTACTTCCTCTCTCATTATGCTTATCGTATCTAATATTTCACACTCTTCCTTTTTAACTACAATCTCTACATCGACCCTCTTCTTTGTGAAGACAGAGACAAAAAACTCATTAAGAACCCAGCCCACATCTTTTGCATCCACGCATAAGTTCCCTTGTACATTTCTGATAGGTCCAACCCTTTCCTTAGTTATCCTCTTGCTCCTAATGTACAGATAAAACATCTTAGGGTTTTCCTTGATTTTACCTGCCAATAACTTTTCATGTCCTCTCTTTGCTTTTCTAATTTCCTTTTTTACTTCACCCTTGCACTTTCTATACTCCTCTAGGCTTTCTAAAGTATTCAGATTTTTGTGATCGCCAGAAACTTTGTTTTTCTGCTTTAATTTGCCCTGTAAGCATTCTAGATAACTTGGGGCTCTAGGTTTGGCCGTACCACCCTTTATCTTAGTGGGGACATGCCTACACTGTGCCTGTAGTATCTCGCTTTTGATTGCCTCCTACTGGTTTGCCACTGATTTTCCCTCAAGTAGCTGTATCCAGTTCACTTACACCAGGTCACCTCTCAGTTTCTTAAGATTTGCCTTCCCCCAATTTAGAACTTTTACTAAAAGCAAAATACTGCGGATGCTGGAAATCTGAAATAAAAACAAGAAATGCTGGAACCACTCAGCAGGTCTGGCAGCATCTGTGGAAAGAGAAGCAGAGTTAACGTTTCGGGTCAGTGACCGTTCTTCGGAACTTTTTATTAGAACTTTTACTCCTGTTTTATCTTTGTCCTTTTCTATGTTTATGCTAAAACTTACTGTATCTCCAAAATGGTCACCCACTTCTAAAGGAATGGCATTGAACTGAAATCCATTATTCTATCTCTGAACTTTGTAATGAGAAATATTGATGGATTTCAACCAATTTCATGGAAAATACAATGATACTCGAATCTGAATTAATAGTTGCTTGTTTCTGAAGATGAGTTCATACAGCTTACAATGGCACTTAGAACTACTTAGCTGCACATTGAGAGCGTTGGAGTCCTTTCTGTGTGATCTTGACACCTGGGCTAATTAAAGCTAGGACAGTTTCAGTATGAACATAGCTACTTCTGAGGATACTAAAGAAATATAAAGAATTTGCATTTAATATAGCATCTTTCACACCCTCAGGGCATTCCAAAATGCTTTGCAGCAATGAAGTACTTATTGTTTTGAAATGTAGTCACTGCAGTAATACAGGAAGTGCAGGTGCCAATTTGTACACAGCAAGGTCCCACAAACAGTAATGAGATAATGACAAAGTAATCTGCCTTAGCAATGCTGGTTGAAGGACAAATATTGACCAGGACATCAGATAGAATTCCCCTGCTCTTATTTGAACAGTGCCACAGAAGCTGAATCCGTCTGAGAGGGAAAATGGGAGCTCAGGTTATCATCTTTTCCCAAAGGCAGCATATCTGACTGTACAGGATTCCCTCAATTCTGCACTGGAGTGTCAGCATGAATTATATGTCCAGGTCGCTAGAGTGAGACTCAAACAGACAATCTCTGACTTAGAGGTGACAGTGCTATCGCTGACCCATGGCGATATTACAAAATCAGCCTAGAGAATGGAAGGGAGAGGTGCTATAAAACTGAATCTATGATGAAAGTGTACATTTCTGGCAACCCTTTGTTCATGGAAGTAATCTTCTGAGAATTAATGCTGGTGGCTGGAGGGACATATGACTGATTGCAGTTCAAATGGGACACAAACAGCTGTTGTGCACATTAGCAGGGAACGGTTCTTGGAGAGATTGCTGAAGTAAGGAATAATGATGGACCACTAAACAGTATCAAATGTCAAAGTTCCAGGCACCTCCATGACATTGCTGGACTGCTGTGACACCTTGCAGCACTGGTATTCATCTCCATTCATCAACAGTCACACAAACCTTACCAGCCCTCTGTTCCTGCCCTTCACAGTATCCACAGCCACAAATGGTGAAATAAAAACCAGAAAACAAACATTCCAACAAACAACATGAATCAAATCATCCAATATTCCATGCAAAAGCCTTGTGCATTCCCTATGTGCCTGTGTTTCGTGTGCCCTCACCTGTCCTATTGCTCCTACACAGTGCTGCCCCAGTGGCTGCAGTATGGCTGATGGAAGACCCATTTCCTGCACTGTACCCAGGTTATAGGTTGAACCCCACAGTTTGATGGCTCCTCTTCCACCTCTGTCCTGGCCGCCTTTGTCTATCAGGAGGTTCTTCTGATACCATCTGCAGGAAAAAGGACCTCCCGCGTTTCCCTGACGGCCTGGAGGAGAACTTGCAGGGAGGCATCACCGAACCATGGGGCTGGTCTCTGCCTGCTAGCAGACATAGTGGTGTTGGTGATAAACGAAACAAAACAATTACAAAGGGCGATGGTGTTTGAGAGGTGTGAGGATGGGTGAGGGTGAGGAAAAGCTTAAACCATGTTAGGGGAAAAAAGTTCAATAATTTCCTCAAAAACAATTGGCCGCACTGATGGGCCTCCCTGATTGTGCTGAAGGATTATTTATAGACCTGCCGTACATGATGCTTCACTGACTGATGGCGGGTTACACCAATGAAAAGCGTTCTCCACCGTGTGATCGCACGTATCTCCCGTGCCCACTGCCGGGCCTTTGAGTTTCAATTGTAATCGCATGGGAACTGGCAAAAAGGGAGGGAGTGGAAGTGCCACCCACTTCTGGTTCCGCCGTAGGAAATGGCGCGACATGAATAAAATCTCACCCTCAGTGAGGGAGGCGGCAGATGGCCTCGTAAGATAACCTCGAGTGGTTCTGGCCCTAGAAAGTCTGGCTTCACACTGCACCGCCTCGACATGGGCAGCAGCAGTCTGGGCAACAGCAAGGGCACGAGTGGAGTGGCAATGGTGGGAAGATAAATGCTATCAACTTGAGAAGGGACAACAGATTTGTGCTCCACAGAACTACTGCCGTCCACCCCCTCACGTCCCTTCCCCACCACCCACTCCCCCCCACCACCCGCCCCCCCCCCCCCCCCCCGATCACCTGCAGGGCAGCACCTCAGTAATCCTTGTAATCTGTTGAGGACAGATTGCTGGATTGCTGTGACACCCTGCAAGCCCCTTTGAGCACTGGAATCCCCAGCCATGATGGCAGCAGTCTGAACTTTCACTGCAGCAGCCAGATGTTGGGTGACATCTGCTTGTGCTGTAACGAAAGCTGAGGTATCGGCCATCACACATTGCATCATGGTTGGGTCCACATTTGTGGTAATGGAGTTGGTCACCACTTGCATGTTGGGAAGGATGGGCTCCAAGCTTTGCATAAAGCCTTGTGCCAAGTTAGTGTTGGACTCCCCCATGCTCCTTGACATTGACTGCAGGCTTTCCAGCAGGCCTAACAATGCACCAAGCATTTAGTTCTACATACCCATCAATCTTATTTTGTAGGCCCCCCTATTGAAGTCTTCACCCGAGTCCACTGCAGCTTGTAAATCAGAAGATTGTGGTATTGGGAGAAGTGGGATGTGAGAAGGAGAATTAGGTATGAGCATGCTTTCATCTTTGCTGATTTCATCCCAGCCACTGGCCGTGGCTTCAATCATGGCTACTCCAGTGATGGCGAGCACCGCCTCCTTCATCAGGGTGAGGACAGGCAGTCATGTCTCCTGCTGGTTAGGTGCGGCTGCCTGTGTTGTGCTGTGAGAGAGTGAAGTATGTCAGTGAGTGTGGTGTAATCTGTTTGGGTGATGTGCCTCTCATGGCTGAATAGCAGGCAATATGTGCAAGCTGTGAGATGGGGGTGTGAGGCTTGCAGCAAGGTTAGTAATGTGAGGGTGGGGTGAAGTTATGAATGTGATTTAAAAAGCATGGTTGTTGGTGATTATTGGTGGGTGAGTGAAGGAGATGGCGGAATCAGCAGTATGTGAGACTAGTGGTGCAGTTGGTGGGATATGGCCTTTGAAGATGCGTTCACTGACCTTGGCCATTCTTGTGAGGTCATTGAACTTCTTGCAGCATTGCATCTAGATCCAGTGTCTGTCTGGAGGGCCGCCAATTCCCTGTGGATAGTGGAGCTCTCTCTGCTCCTATCCACTGCCTGCACTAAGGCCTCCAGTGCTGCATTAGAGAATTTTGGAGCCCATTCTGTACAATGTTGTGTGATTCTTGTTTCTTTTCGAGGTTAAATTTACTTTTATAATGACTTTCAGAATCTGTTCCAGTCAAAATGGACCTCCCCTTTAAGAGGTGCAGGCTAGCTTTAAGGTAGTGTAGACTAGCTTGAACTCATGCAAGTTTCTCACGATTTTATGCCCTCTGCTCAGGCACGCAGCTACTCAACAATGCACTTAGCATTGGCTGTGCACTACAAATATGTAAATGAGCAAGCAGCACAATGTTTGTATGCTGTGTGCATCGGTAGGCATGGTCATGAGTTAATCGTGCATCGTGATCCCTGCACCACTTTTTGGGAGCTAATTGACTTTTTTCCCCGTGCTATCTGCTTTCAGATCTGTAGTTCACATTTAATCTAAAAGTTATTAGAGCCTTATTTTAACCCCATAGATATCACATCCTGACACAAACCAATTGCAATTTATCCTGAGATTTCCCCAGGTTACATCATGTGGATGAGAGGATTAATAAATTTATCTGCTCAAGAGAGTATTAAGTTTTGATATGCATCTGAGATTGGTGAGAAATCCTTCTCAGACACTCACTTTGTCCACATAACAGTCATTCCAAAAGTAATTCATTACATGAAGCACTTTAAAACATTTCTACTAATGTGCTATATAAATGCAAGTGGTATTTTATCCATCTATTTAAATGAATATCTCACTTTGCTGACAGAGCCAAGGTGTCAAGAGTTGGTATTAAAACTACCTGAATTAATCAGAAAGAGTTTGCACATTACAATTATTCTGACTTGTTAGAAATGGAATTCAAGGAAAATCTTGAAAGACAGAGAAAAGAAAACAATAGACTTGCATTTATATCGTGCCTTTCACAACCACAGGACATCCCAAAACACTTTACACCCAATGAAGTACTTTTGAGGTGCAGTAATGTAGGAAATGCGGCAGCCAATTAGCAGACAACAAGCTCCCACAGAAATGTGATAACGACCAGATAATCTGTTTTTATGATGTTGATTGATGGATAAATATTGGCCAGGACACCAGGGATGAAAAATCACTGACCTGAAATGTTAACTCTGCTTCTCCCTCCACAGATGCTGCCAGATCTGCTGAGTATTTTTCAGCACTTTTTGTTATTATTACACCAGGGATAACTCCCCTGCTTGTCTTCAGAATAGTGCCGTGGTGATCTTTTACACCCACCTGAGTGGGCATATGGGGGCCTCGGTTTAACTTCTCATCCAAAAGACAGCACCTCTGACAGTGCAGCACTTCTTCAATAAGGCCGTCAGCCTTGATTTTTGTGCTTAAGTTCTGGAGGGAGATGTGAACCCACAACCTTCTGTCTCAGAGACAAAAGTGCTACCAACTGAGCCACACCTGATATTTGCAAATGATAACATATTGGTAGGTTGATTGTCTGTCAACCTAGGCCTTACACACCGCACCAATATGAAAAGGCATCAGGTGTTCACACATTTTCCTTTTTAGCAACTAGGAATATAATTGTAATGTTGAAATTGAGGATTAGATGTTAATGGCCAAAACTTTCAACATTGATGGGGGCACAAAAAAAGGTGGTTGAGGATTCTTTTCAATGGTGAGGAAAATCAGGTGGGGTGTACAGTGATCCCTTTCCATCGGTTTTATTCCCCCAAAAATTGAAATGTTCGTCCAACAAAGTAAATGGAATGCCAGACTATAGAGCCTAAACAAAAGAATACAAGGCAGAGGAAGTGATGCTTAATTGCACACAACTCTGGTCAGATCATACTTCGAGCACTATGTCCATTCTTAGTCACTGAGGCAAAAGACTAGTATTCAAGAATAAAAACAAGAAGTGCTGGAAATACTCAGCAGGTCTGGCAGCATCTATGGAGAGAGAAGCAGAGTTAACGTTTCAGGTCAGTGACCTTTCATCAGACCTGACAAAGGTTATAAATGTAAAAGATTTTAAGCAAATAAAGCAGGGGTGGCGGAAAAGAGAACAAAAGGGGAGGTGTTCATAGGGCAGAGGGCCGGAGAGATTAGCTGACAAGGAGGTCATGGGGATTTCTGGTGGGTCTGCCAGAAAACACCGAATCCATCCGAAGTTGGGAAATGGCTGTTTCCGATGTCAGCACCTGTCATCTGTGAAACTGGCTTGAGATTTGTTTTTTAAAAACAATCCAACCATCTGCTGATCGTTTCCGCTCTCTACAACTGTCAGAGAGGGAGAGAAAGGGAGAGAGAGAGAGGCAGGTTCGGCGAGAGGGGGAGAGAGAGGGGAGACAGAGGGAGAGGGAGGGGGAGAGAGAGAGAGAGAGGGAGAGAGGGGGGCAGAGAGAAAGGGGGAGGGGACAGAGGGGGGAGGGGAGAGAAAGGGGGAGGGGAGATAGAGAGGGGGGAGAGAAGGGGGACAGAGAGAGTGGGGGTGAGAGAGGAGGGAGGCAGAGGGGGAGAGAGAGAGGGGGGTCAGAGAGAGGGGGGAGAGGGAGAGGGGGAGAGAGGGGAAGAGGGAGAGAAAGAAGGGAAGAGAAAGAGAGATGGAGAGAGAGCGAGGAGCGACAGAGTGAAGGATGACAGAGAGAGGGAGGGAGGACAGAGAGAAGGGTAGAGAAGGGGAGAGAGGGGGACAGAGAGAGAGAGGAGTGAGAGAGAGCGAGGGGACTGAGAGAGAGAGGAGGGGACAGGGAGAGAGGGGGGACACAGAGAAGGGGGACACAGAAAGCGAGGATGACACAATGGGGGAACAACACAGAGAGGGGGGAACAGAGAAGGGGGAACAAAGAGAGAGGGAGAGAGAGTGATCGAGATCACTCCTGACAAATGAACATCTATCCCAAATACCCTGCATCACTACAACAAATCAACAAATGTGCAGGCAAACATTGACTACTTGTGCAAGCAAAAAAATGCCAGGTATCTCACGAAATCAGTGTCCAACATAGTGAAGAGAAAGTAAGTCAATAAATTAGTCTTCTCATTTCAAGCTTCATCACAAAAATGTACATTTGTTGTTGTTTTGATTAATAGTATGATACATTTTTAATGCCTTTATCTTTCCGAAATTGTCTCACCGCCCCCAATGTAAGACAAAAATTGTAATGTGACCCCCCCGCCCCCCGCTTTAAAGACTTTCAAGGGACGGGGCGCCCACCTCCAAGAGCTGCCAGCCAATCAGAGGGCTGGCAGCTCAATAATATCAGCTGCGCCACTGGGAGCAGTGGCCAGTGCCAGGGGCCTCAGACCCAGGCCCAGCGGTGGAAGCCCGGAACAGAGGTAGGTGAGGCGATGTTGCCAGGGCCAGTCCAAAAGGCCTCGGCAAGGGGTTTGAGAAGGTGGTCATTTAGTCCAGGGGGAGGGGGCTTCCAAGGGGTAAAGTTGTTCTTGGTGGCTGTCCTCCGTGTGTCACAAATTGCCCACGGAGGAGGGACCACCCCCCCAAGCCCGCAGGGATGGTGCATTGTTTTACAAGGCATCCTCCCTGCAAGATGGAGGCCCCCCTGCCATTGGTAAAATCTCAGCGGTGGCAGGAAGAGGCCCTTAATTGGCTGTTAATAGGCCACTTAAGGGCTTCAATTAGCCTCTGGGTGGGAAGGCCATTGTCGGCCTATCCCACTTCTGGAAAGATGGCTGAGCGATGGGGAGGTGATGGGCCCTCCTCCCTAATGCCACTGCCACCCGTCGCGATACTCTGTGCCCCCCCTGCCTCCGATCCCACCTCGGGGGGGGAGGCCTGTAAAATCCCAGCTTTTATGATTACAGTAAAATGGCTGCTCAAATGGTTTCTCAAACTCTTTGGTTGCACCAAAATGCCATGATAAACAGACTTATAATATATTTTTGTTTGAAATACTCATTAAAGTGAATGACATAAACATTATATAGGCTAGAAATTACTGTACTATCTATGATGCCGTCTTAATGTTTAACCTGCTCGTATCAAATTTCGCTGCTATTTTAACAAAGACATTGACTAGCTTATCTTAAATGAATTAATGTCACCAGTGACATAAGAGACAGGGGAATCGGATATGAATGCATTAAGCATGATAGCATTGCTCAAAGTAATTTCAAAGCTTATAAATAACTCTCCATCTGGTCGGTTATACAACGAGTTTAAAATAAAACATGAAAACTAGAAAAGACTATTCCAAACCAATGGATGGAATATTTTCATTGCTTTGTCAGGGTTGCATGGCACTCCAATTTACGAAGTTGATGTTTTTATCTCTTAACATGGGCAGTAGTTTGAGTGCCCTCCTAGCAGTTTAGTGTTCGCTGGTGACGTAGCTCAAGGCTGAATAAGCAAAATATCCTAAAATAAGTTGCAATTTAGCATTTTCTCTTACGTCACATTCAATATGCCATCTACATTCAGTCTACAGATGATTGAGCAACTTATTGGAGCTCCCATGGAAAGTGGTTGGAGATAGTTTCAAACTCACTATTTTAAACACTGATTTTTGAGAATCTGGTGTACTGTCATGAGAAGCATTATTGTTGCGAACATCCTAACAACTCTTAATTAAGCAGGATTATCAGAGGACTAGTAGGAAGTTTCCAGCCTCCTGTTTTCTTGGCCAGGTTTGACCTGTGGGGTGGGGAGACTTTAAGAGGCAGAGTTTGAGTATTAACTGCCTTACAAAAACAGAAGTAGATTAAACAGTATCAGAGGTGTAGATGAGGCCTAACAACTCTTTTATATTCAAAAATGCAAAAGCAAAATGCAGCAGATGCTAGAAATCTGAAATAAAAAGAGAGAATGACAAAAATACTCAGAATTCAGGTAGCATTTGTGGAGAGAGAAACAGAGTTAACGGCTGGGTTTTTATTCTGGCGATGGGGGTCTCGATGTCCGGAAAAAGCAACGCCGAGATCCCTGCATTGCCTCTTCTCCGAAAGGCCCACCTAATCTAGTGCCAATCAGGCACTTAGGTGGACAGTGGCGGATCAATCAGAGACTGGCAGCTGCAGTGCCACCCCAAAGGCAGTGGTTGCTGTTGGAGGAATACCTACTGGAGGCCGAGGCGCGTCACTGGAGCCAGGCCACAGGTACGTCAGGGCGGGAGGGGACTTGCAGGATGGGGGTTGTAGGGGAGAGGGGTCACGAGCAAGGGCATGAGGAGGCTCTCAGTGGGCCTCCCCTTTCCTGATGTCGTGTCCCTTGTTCGGGCACTAAGAGCCTTTTAACGAGAGATCCATCCGCATACCCACCTCCCACCACATGAGCCAGAAGAGGCTCTTAATTGGAGTTAATTGTCCATTCAAAGGTCTTCCTGCCCTGGACTAAATATTGGCGGAGGTGAGATAGTGGCGTGAACCACCACCACCACCACCACCACAAACACTCCCCCCACCCCGATTTTATACTCTCCCCACCTCCAAATATGCTGCGGAGGAGAGCATATAATTCCCCCCAACGTTTCAGGTTGATGATCTTTCATCAGAACTAGAGAAGAGCAGAACTTCTTCAAGGTGGGCACTCCTGAAAGAGAAGCAGCAGTGAATTAAACCCTAATACAGCATCCACAGTATTTTGCTTTTGTGCAATTCTCTTCCTGAACTTCTGAGTATTCCCAGCATTTTCTCCTTTTATATTTAACTCTCATGGATGAGATTGCGATCTCCTGCCCTTCAGTCTCAAATTTGAGATCTCACATGAATGGAGTGCCTGAGTGGAATGAATTCATTTCACTTCCTTTCTGTTGAAATAACCAGAGCTGTTAAAGGTTCCATAAAGAGAGTCAGGCTGAAATAAACTCTGTTTTAGGCAGCCTGAATTCCCTTTCTCTTCCTCCAAGTGTAGTTAATTGCTGTTGATGTTACTCCACAAAGGCTTTTGATGTATTCATTTTAATTATAACTATTAATATAATCATCAATTAGACAGAAGACAAAGTTAACGCTGGCACTTTTTATTGGGTTTTTATAGCCTATGAGCCACTTTGGAATAAAGGTCTGTTTAGAAACTCAAGGCAGGAAGAGAGGTTATCATGGGAAAAAGTACCTTTCACTTAAGATTTCCACTAAGATTAGAAATGCATGGACTTTTTACTGGACGAGAGTCATGCACTCCATGCAGCGTGAATAATAAATCAGATAGGAACAACTATGAATTTATCTGGCACCCATGTATTATAGATGCTGTTCTCTGGCTTTTGTGTTGAACTATAAAACTCCAAGTGGCTGATTTCCACTTGGGAAAATCAGCTTTATTGTGGCAGTAAGGGCTAAAAATGGAGCTGGTGGCCTTACGATTCCATTCATCCCAACGATCAGCCCATCACCATTCAGAAAGCGCCTCACGGTTGCGTGACAGAAGCAGCTGCCTGTTTCAATCAGTAGATCCCTTTAAAAATGTAAAATTGCAGCCCTACAGCATACATAGTACCTTGAATTCCATTTTCAGAGAGGGTGCCATGCATCCTTCGAACAGACCCACAGGCAATAGAGTAGAAGAAGGAGGAGGGGTCAGGAGGAGCAGGAGTGCCTTCTCTGGCCTGAGAAAAATAACTTGGGGTACTGCCAGTGCAGGACACCTCCTCTCTGTGATTGAAACCCCTCACCTCCTGACCTTACTTTCCTACCGGCCAGGCGGGTCAGTTATTGTCAAGCCTTAACTGGGCAAGCTGCATTGGATGCCAGTTCAATGTAAATGAGGCTGGGGCCTCAAAATTGTGGCCATTTCTGCATCGCTAACTCTTTGCTGTACTCCACCCACAATGTAAATTCCAAATCCGAAAGTGCAATTTTTGAAGTTGCAAATTATTGTGCTGAACTTAGAATCCTGTTTTACGTAATGATACAAGAACACAAGAACACATGAAATAGGAGCAGAAGTCGACCATATGGCCCATCGAGCCTGCTCCGCTATTCAATATGATCATGGCTGATCTTAAACTCAACAAAATGAAAGGTTTTAGTGCTGGGTAACAACCATTTTTTACCTGGTTGGTAAGAGAGAAAGAATTTTCATTTATGCCATGCCTTTCATGACCTCAGGACGTCCCAAAAATTTTCACAGCTAATGAAGTACTTTCGTGATGTAGTCACTGTTGAAATATAAACAAACACAGCACTCAGTCTATTGGAGTGCAGTAAGGCACCACAAACAGCAAGAAGATAAAAGAAGATTTTTTTTTAATGCTGTTGGTTGAGGGATATATTTTGGATAGAACAGTGGAAAAAGTCCCCAGCTCTTTTGTGAACAGTGCCAGGGGATCCCTTATGTCCATCTGATAGAGCAAATGGGGCCTTGATTTAGCTTCTCATCTGAAAGGCGGCACCTCTGACAATGCAGCACTCCCTCAGTACCGCACTGGAGTCTCAGAATAGATCATGTGCTCAGGTCACTAGAGTGACACATAGGTGAGAGCACTCCTATTGATAGCTGAAGATCGGGTTAAGCTAAATAATGGGCTGGAGCAATTACTTTACCTCAACTCCCAGTTTTAGAAGAACATTTCCTATCATCAATAATGGAACCCTCCAACAAGATCACAAAGCTTTGTTATACACTTCAGCTAATCAGATGATTTCTATCCATAGGCTCACAGTCAGCGAATAACATTTTAGTTAATGTGAAAACCGCTACCTTGTTTTTCCCCCAATTGAACAAAAAGACTATTGTATTATTGTCAACAAAAGCTGTCCAAGAGATATTTAAATTTAATAATACAATCTTTGCATTCAGGTTGTATTTATGATCCTGAAAAATTGTTCCGTAATCTCAAATCATCATTTTACTGAAAACATATATTGCTTTATCTCACCAGCCCACTCAGTTTCCATTCAAGACACCAAACCTTTGTTTCAAAACCAAAATACTGCAAATGCTGGAAATGCTCAGCATCTATTCTGATGAAAGATCATTGGCCTGAAACGTCAACTCTGTTTCTCTGTCCACAGTTGCTGCCAGACCTGTTGAGTAGTTCGTGCATTTTTGGGTTTTGTTCCAGACCTTTACTTGCTTTGCTGGGCCCAGTTTTGACAAGATCCAAATTAGAACGATAACGTGTCATTAAGTCCTTGGAGAGGAAAAGCACACCTCTCCAGCTAAGATGATTTGACCTTCAGCCACAGAATTCCCTCATACATCTCTTTCTTTCGTGATATATAGCACTGGTTCACTCTTTTTTGCACATTTGGCGGGAAAAGCCCCTTAATTGGCCACTTTAGTGGCTCAATTGGGCTCTGGGTGAGGGCCATCCGCCACCTTTCCCCGCCGTTGGCAAGAAGGCATGGCGGCGGGAAGACAATAGGCATGATACCCACTTGCCAGCCTTCCTGCCTTCCAGCCTGTCCCCAAAGGGATAATAAGATCCAGCCCCGTATTACTCATGGACCATCCAGTTACAGTGAATATAAAGGAGTTTAGCCAGACTCACCTGTCAATGTACTTTATTTTGTGTTTCTGTGGACTTTTGGCCAGTGATCTTTGTATGCATTTAGCTCTCAATATTACTTTGGTAGAGGGGATGAAGCTTGCTTAAGGTAATGTAATGAATCAGGTTTACATTGAGAGCAATGCAAATTCAGCATGAAAGTCCTATTACAAAAGCTGAATCATACATTAGTTCAGCAACTTGATCTCTTGCAAGGTCACCTTCAGTCAGTCGTCTGATGCTGGAGGAGTGCTGAGTTCTCAGTATAACAGTTGGAGTTGGCATGGCATCTCAGAAGCTAACACGCACTGTGACACTGTGTTTTGAATCCAATCTAACGATTTATTAACAAAAAACAAACTTCTCTTGAGCTGGCAGCCTCTCTGGTAAGATTTTAGCTTATGCAGGAGCCTACTATTGCAAATGCTCTTGTGATGCCCTGTTTTCAAAGGGCAGAGCCAAGCCTCTGCACAATGTAAACATCCACCAAACTCATAAATATTTCTAAAAATCACCATGTTGTTTGTGAACACTTTGTAAATTGGTCAGAGGTGCTAACCTCTGTGTGAGGGTCCCTTCTCCCAATTCCTTCCTGTGTGTTGGACACGTTGGCCGATTGTCTTGTAGACTGGAGCAGGTATTTTCCAACACAGGGACACAATTCAAAATATAAAATAAGAACAAGGTAAGCTTGGGAGATTTCAAGAATGATATAATAGTTGAAGATTTTCTTCAGTGCATTTAGGATTATTATATATTCTCAATTGATCTTGAAATGTCATCCATATATGTTTTTTAAAAAAAGATCAGGACAATTTATAAACAGACTTCTAATGTTGTTTCTTAGCATTAAAAAATGCTCAGTCCAATTTTATATTGCATTGATCCACAGCAGAACTCCTTAAAATACCTTTATTATCTCCACAGAATGTCAGAAAAAGCTTTATACATTTAAACATGGAGCAAAATTTCCTATCAAAGTAGCATCAACAATCATATCAATGATATGCAGGATCCTGCAGAGCCAGCTGTCAGATTCAATGTATTAAAATGCTTGGAAAGCCAACTAATTCCCTGCTGGCCATGATTGGGACCCCTTCTGGGAAATGTTGAGATTGGGTAAGGAATTCAGCTTTGCAACCGTTTAGTTTGGACTTTGAAAATGTTTTCAAAATGAGTTGCATGCTGGAGATAGGGCTCAACTTACAGGCCAAGAGAATGCAATGTTGTCCAGCTGGCTTTCAGAAGCAGGACTTGGAAATTGCAGCTGTCTAGAAAATGAATTGTTTACAGGGAAAGATAAAGAATTCTGATGTACTAAGAGCCAATGTCACTCCCCATTTCAACAATATTAAACATTCAGTTTTCTTTAGTCTTAGATCATTCATTACTTTTCATTGTTTCACATCAGATATGTTGTGTAGTAAAGAAATTCATAAACAACAATTGGAAATGCTTAAACTCTTTACTGAAAAATAACCAATTGGCACATACCTATTTTCGGTAATGAATTGTAATATTTTATTTAAAGTTATATACTTACTTGAATACAAACTATTGACATTTTTTGTTCATGAATAAAGAAATGGCAAATGGATTTCAATGTAGACAAATCTGAGGTTATCCAGTGTAGACCTAAAAGGTACAGAACAGGGTATGTTCTAAATCATGAAAAGCTAGAAATAGTGGAGGTTCAAAGAGATTTGAGGGTCCATGTACAGTGATCATTTAAATGTCATGGACAGGTACAGAAAATAATCAAAAAGGCTAATGGAATGCTGACCTTTATAACTATAGGACTTGAATACAAGGGGGTAACAGTTATGCTACAGTTATACAAAGCCCTGGTTAGATCGCACCTGGAGTACTGTGAGCAGTTCTGCGCACCACACCTTAGGAAGGATATATTGGCCATGGAGGGAGAGCAGTGTAGGATTACCAGAATGGAGTTCAAGGGTTAAATTACAAAGAGACACAACCTAAGGTTGTAGAATTTAGAAGATTAAGGGGTGATTTGATGGAACTTTTTAAGATATTAAGGGAAACCAATAGTGGGGAGAAAGAGAAACTGTTTCCGTTGGTAGCTAGAGCTGGGGGCATTATCTACAATTAGAACCAGGCCTTTCAGGAGTGAAGTTAGGAAACACCTCTACACACAAAGGGTGGTAGAAGTTTGGAACTCTTCCACAAATCGCAATTGATGCCAGATCAATTGTAAATTTTAAATCTGAAATTGATAAATTTCTGTCAACCAAAGGTATTAAGGGATATAGGGCAAAGATGGGTATATGGAGTTATATCACAGATCAGCCATGATTTAATTGAATGGCATAACAGATTTGAGGGGCTAAATGCCCTACTCCTGTGTTCCTATGTTCCTAAGCTGCTCATTGCCTCATCCGCGTTACTGGACAATTGTCTTTCATCATATGGTATTATCATATTAAACAATTGAATATCACTTCACTCACTGAATATTTGATTTTATTGAGAGCCCAAAAACAAAACAATTTTTCTGGAGGCAGTCAGCATAATTATCACCAAAATTATACTTCCGAGTAATCTCTTTTTTGTAATATATTGTAAAATTGGTCGACATCATATTCTTTGTTAGGTGTCTCCAACTACCGTACATTCCACTTTAGTGTAATTTTATGTAATTGAATATAAAAATACCCAATGGCCAAAATTGCTACAATATTGAAGCACTCGACTTCTCGAAAGGTTGGAAGGAAATTCTTGTAACTGACGTTAAAGTCAGCTCCCTCTAGAGGACGAGTTTCACTTCTCAATTTGCTTCCAGATTTTTTTGATTCCTCCAGTGAATTGAGACTGCCCTTGCACAATGTGATATGTGACTTAGCTAACCAAGCAAAAAGCAAAGAAAATTAGCTGACATTAATTTTGTTTTTACACAATTTCATGCAAATTAAATCAATGTATCAAACTGCCCCAACCGTATACCTGCTGCCGACCTAATGTTTTAGTACATTATTTGTGTGTTTATCAATTATTTATCTGTATAACCTTTACTTTTAGCTAGAGAACAATAAGAATCAACAGAATGAGCCAGACGTAATTTCTCTAATTTTATTACTATTGATATAGTTGAAAAAATTAACATTTACGCCATACACGTCAGGCAATGTTTCAGTCCAACAAGAGAGAGCATAAGCATCTTCCCTTGACACTCCAAGGCATTACTATTGCCGAGTCTCTTAACATCAGCATCCTGGAAGTCACCTTGACCAGAAATTGAACTGGACCAGCTACATAAACGCATGGCTGCTACAATAGGTCAGGGGTTGAGTATTTCATAGTGAGTGACTCACCTCCTGACTCCCCAAAGCCTCTCTACTTGCTATAAGACACAAGCCAGGAGCGCGACAGAACACTCTCCACCTGCCTGGATGGGTGCAGCTGCAACAACACTCAAGAAGCCCGACGCAATCCAGGACTAAGTAGTCCACTTGATTTACACCCCATCCATTGGCTTAAGCATCTACTCCCTCCATCACCAGCTGCAGTTTGCACAACGTACAGGAGGCACTGTAGCAACTCACCAAGACTTGGTCAGCAGCAGCTCCCAAACCCACAAGCTGCACCACCTAGAAAGACAAGATCAGCAGGTGCACAGGAACACCAGCACCTTCAAGTTCTCCACCGAGTCACATACCATTTTGACACGGACATATATCGCCATTCCTTCATCGTCACTGTATCAAAATCCTGTAATTCACTTCCTAACAGCATTGTGGAAGTACCTTCACCACACAGACTGCAACTGTTCAAGTAGAAGGCCCACTACTAGCTTCTCAAAGGCAAACAAGGGATGGGTAACAAATGGCAGGCTTGCCAGCAATGCCCACATCCTGAGAATTATTTTTTTTTTGAAATTGTAATACTTTATTTCACATCCCACACACAACTCAGCTACTAAAAGAAACAACAGTCAAACTAATTTTTAAAATCTTCAGGACCATTTCCCAGAACCATCAATCACTACCTACTGTGTGGTGAACATTGACAATTGCAGGGCATGTAGATTAACATGGCAAGTTTTGTTTACAACCTTTTGCAGGAACCACATAATTTGGATGGCAAGGGTTAGTTACAAGAAAAACATGGTAACCAGGAGACTAATGTACAAGGAGAAACAGATGAAATTTATAAATTTATGTGTTTCTGTTTGACATAAAAGCTTATCTGGCATGATTATCAGATTTCAAACTACCAGCTGTGGAAAATGTACAATACAATTGGTTTTTGCATTGGCTCCCCTGTTATTTCAGATTTCCACAGATAACTTCAAGCTTTTTTTCCCTGCGCTACCACTTATCTCCTGAAATCCCTGGCTGCCATCGTCCTCACCTCTAATAACAAATACAAGATGCCTATGGATGTCTTTGTCACTAAAATTAAGAACATCCATTCATCTGCCTCTGCTGCTCCCCTACTCCTGCCCAGACACAGAATCTACATCTCTTTCTATTTTCTCCCCCATTTCTCCTCCTGCTCCATCTGAGTTTATTTTATCCATGAAAGTGACCTCCTACTCCCTTGATCCCATTGCTACTAAACTGCTGATCACCCAAATTCCCTTCCTGACCCGCATGCTAGCTGACATTGGAAACAACTCCTTCCCCTCAGTTACTGTCCTGCTCTCTGTCCAAACTGCCATCATTCCCCCCCCCCCACTTCAACAAACCCCAACTTTGACCCCTCTGTCCTTGTAAAGTCTTCAACCTCCCTTTCCTCTCCAAAGTCTTTGAACATGTTGTCACCTCCCAAATCTGTGCCCATCTTTCCTGCAACTCTATGTTTCGAATCTCTCCATCAGATTCCAGCCCCTGTCACAGCACTGAAACCGTGCTAACCAAGTCAAAAATAACATCCTCTGTGACAGTGACTACAGTTCACTATCCTTCCCTATCCTCCTCGACCTTTGACATGGTTAAACACATCGCCTTTCTGCAATGCTTCTCTGTTGTCCAGGTCAGTGGAATTGTCCTTGCTTGGTTCCGCATCTCCAGCGACGGCTTCTCTCCATTGGCCCCCTCCTCCTCTTCCTCATCCACATGATGCCCCTTGGCGACATCATGAATTCAGAGGGTCAGCTTCCACATGTATGCTGAATGCAACCAGCCCTACCTCTCCACCATATCTCTCGACACCTACACTGTCTGTATTGTCAGACTCCTTGTATGAATCCAGTCTTGGATGAGACATGGGCTGGAATTTTATGCCCCCCGAGCGGACTGGGAGGCAGGGGTGGCGTAACAACGAGTGAGAGGCAGCGGGTGCCCGTCGCCTACCTGCCCCCACTGCTATTTTACCAGTGGCAGGAGAGGTGGCAAACGGCCCGCCCGCCCCAAGCCAATTGAGGCCCCTAAGTGGCCAATTAATTGTTACTTAAGGGCGTCCTCCTGCCGTCACTGGTATTTTACCAGCAGCAGATGGGCACTTCAGCACAGAAGGAGGCCGCCCAGTAACACCTGCCAACACCCGCGCCCCCTCTCCCCGCCCCGCAGCATTGGCCACCCTCACTAGAACTACACCCCCTGCCTTGCTCTCCGACCCAATTGTCCCTGGCGAAACTTGATCTCCACTTACCTGCTCTGAGGCCAGCTCTGATCCTCTTCTGGCTGGGTGCAGTCCCAGCAGTGGCCACCACTGCCGATGGTGCTGCTAGGACTGAAAAGCTGCCAGCTCTCTGATTGGTCAGCAGCTCTTGGAGGCAGGACTTTCTGCCTCAGAGTGGGTGAAAGTCCTGACTGAGGCCAATTAAGGGCCCGGGTCATGCAAATTTGCAGATGGCTTCCAGGCCCAGCAGAGGCGGGCTCTTCCCAGACTTTTCAACCAATGTGCAGGGGCACCACCTTAATGTTAAATTCCAGCCATAATTTATTGTAGTTAAATCCTGGAAAGATCAAAGCTATCATCCTTGGCCCCCCGCCAAGACCACGTACCCTTACCAGTGGTTCCCTCTCCCTCCCCAGCCACTCTGTCAAGATGAATCAGAATGTTCCCAATTTTGGCAGTGTATTTGACACCAAGCTCAGCTTCCCACCCATATCCTCACTGCTGCTACCTTGATCTAACTGCTCCTGAAACCCTCATCCATACATTTACACCTCAAGAGTCAGCCATTACAAAGCTGTTGGCCTCCACCTTCCATCATCTTCATCTTATTGAAAACACTGCTCCTTTACATATTTATCATTGCTCTATTCATCTATTACCCCTGTCCTTGCTGATCTACATTTTTTCCCTGTTCCCCCAATGCTTCAAATTTGAGATTCTTATTTTTGTATTTAAATCCTTTCAAGGCCTTGCCCCTCCTTTTCTCTAAAACATCCTCCAGTCCTACAACCCTCTCCCTGAAGACTCCATTCTTCTGACTCTGGTTCATACTTGGACCCCTCTCCTCACCCCCACTATTTGGTAGTCATGCCTACTGACTCTAGGCCCCATGCTCTGGAATTCTCTCCATTTCTCCATCTTCCACTACTCCTTTAGGATTCTCTTTAAAGTCCATGCACTTGATTTTTAGGCCTCACCGGAGCTGGGATTGGAGGCAGGAAGGCACCACTGGCCTGCGTGCTGGTTCCCCGGCTCCATCCCATCCCCATACCATTTTTGCAGAGGTGGGTTGGGGGTTGCGTGGCAGTACTACCTGCCCGCACACGGCAGTGGCTGATTATGGTTGTTACCAGCCACTTAAGGTCATTACAGGAGACCGACTGATCCCCTCAGGCGACAGGGGCCAGTTCAACTGCCTGGAGGTGGCTTCCCGGCAGCAGACTGGGAGCCAGTGCACCAGGCAGGTCTATAGGCCCTCCCTGCCTGACTGGGTGCAGCAGCCACAGGCCACTCTCTAGAGGGGGACCCACCATCCTCCCCCCACTGTGATGGCCTGGCTGCAAAAGCCATTTTTTGTTTTAAATTTAAAAATGTTGGAAAGTAGGCGCCTCCATTGTGGGACACTCTCTCCCTTACTTACCTGCCATCACAGCCTGCTGCTCCTTTCAAGCTGGAAGGTCTCTGATTGGCTCTCCAGCTTCAAGAGCCCACCCGCCATCCTTAATTGGATGGCAAGCCCGCCCTCTGGCCATTAATTGGCCACTTTGGGGATAATCACAATGAATGACTGTTTCCCATGAGGTGTGGGCTTCTGAGCTCTACCATCAAGCTGAAATGTGTGTCAGAAGCCGACACTTAGGGCTAGATTTTATGCTGTAGCCGCTGGAAGCAGCAGCGGGCAAAGAAAATGGCGGCCCATCCCCCCAATCACGTGGAGGGGGCGGGCTCTCCAATGCCGGCAATGGCGTCAGCTAATTTGTGAGCATCCAGCTCTGCATGAAAGCTGTTCGAACTCTTTGCTTGTGCTGCTGGAGCAGAGCAGGCAGGCGTGCCTGCAGCACAGCACCATCCTTGAAGCAGCGCCCCCTGGAAGCCCAGTGTGAATGGTGGACATGCGAGGAAGGGCGACCGCACGGTTCGGCGATGCCTCCTTGCTCACTCTCCTCCAGGCTGCAAGGGAAAGGCGGGAGGTCCTTTTCCCCAGTGATGGTAAGAAGAGGTCCTCCCGCCTGACCAAGCAAGCCTGGACGGAGATCGCAGAGGAGGTAAGCTGCCATGGGGTCATCCGCCATGAGTGGGTCCAGTGCCATTAAGAGGGTCAATAATCTCATGCGCTCGGCAAAGGTAAGTTGCATGTTGTAGAATGGCATCGTTTGACCTGGGTGCCACTGTCATGTCAAAGACACGGAGGTCAGGCAGGGAAGATTGATGCCACATAAGTGGCTGCATATGCGAATCAACTCACCCTCGTTTGCACCTCAGAGCATGTCACATCCATGACAGGCTAAGTCTATAAACCAGACTAAGCTTCCCCTACCTGTTGTTGAAACGCCCCTGTTGTGACAAGCATCAAGTTGATGTTTAGCAATGTTCAATATCTGCATCCTTGCTCTGCCAGGTGAAGAGAGCCCACAATAGTCATGAGGCATGCAGGACTGGTGGCAGAGTGCCAGACCTGAGGCCGCTCACCCAAGCCAAGGAATTGGCACTGGAGCTAGCCGTCAGCCAGTGAGCATGTGCCATTTCAGATGTGGAGCTTGGGGACCTGGGTGAACAGACTGATTTTTGACAAACACGATGATTCCTCATATCATTTCAAATTTAGAGACTATGCTGCCATCATTGCGACATTTGTACCATAAAACCTAAAAGTCTGCTCTTCACATTGTATCTTGCAGGGCAACGCTCCGAGTCGGCATTGGAGGCCCTGGAGACTTCCAGCACCTCAAAGGAAGAGACAACCTCATAGGATGCAGCGTCCCACGACACTCCTGCACCTTCCACCAGTGCAGATACACTCACCTCAGTGGAAATCCTTTTGGCTTTAGATTCTGTATCACTAGCTGCTGAGAGCACTACATACACGCCCGAACAGCTGACTAAGACTGGGAAAGACAACGCCTCTGAGAGTCAGAGGACTGTGGGTGTTCAGGCCCGTGCTAAGCCCCAGGCTGATGATGATCCTCTGGTGTCACTAGCACAGGGCATGCTGGAGTTGCAGGGAGAGGTAAGACAACATTTGGCGGAGATGCCAGAGGCCATGCGCAGCCTTGAGCGGATGATGGGGGAGTCCATCCAGGCCATGACAGCTGCCATGTCCCTGGCATATGAGTGCATGGCTTTCTCCAGCAGGAGGTTGGTGACCCTCATGGAAAGCCAGATTCCACTGATAGGCACAGATCTGCAAACCCTCGCATCAGCCGTGAGCTGGACACAGCAGTGGCAAGGCAAGGGAGGGATCAGGGGCCTGGAGAGTGTTTCTGCTCCTGGTCCTTCTCGAGAGAGCAGAGAGGTTCTTATGAGCCTTGAGAGGGAAGAGGCGAGCCTGCGTGCCACATCTGGGGTCCCTCTCCAGATGATTCTAATGTGGACACTGGCTGCTCAGCCCCTCTGCCGGTGAGTCCACCTCCAGCAGCCACGACATCTGAGGACAGTCCTGCACTGGTGCAGGAGGCCTTCAGCAGGCGGAGCCTTCCAGGCCTCAGGCGCCCAGAGATCGCCCGCTGAAGTCATCCACAGCCAAAGGGCGTCCTGATCAACAGCCTGCCTCCAGTCAAGCTGCTAGCACAGAATTCGCATTGCAAAGGAGCACCCACAAATGTTTCAAAAAGACACCTTGACACATATGGGTTTTCACGGGTGAGACACCTATGTCATAATCGATGCAAGTAAATGTGCTTTTCTAACAAGTGTAGCCTTTTTCCTGTGTGAATGACACATGCCACCATGTACCGATTAATTATCCTCCCATTACATCAATGACCTGACAGTACTGCCAATGTAAGGAATAACATCATTGCCATGCCAGTATGCATGAGGTGGTACTGCACGGCAGTCACATGGTCAATGGCTCAATCAGCTGCTGCCAGTAATGCTGGAGAGACAGATGTCACACAGTCACAGAGGCAGAACACCAGATGAGATGAAAGACAGTGGTGTGTGTTGTGGGGAGAAGATGTTGCACTTCAGGGTTTGTGGAAGCGCTCAGTTATCAGGTGTTGTCGTGCATCCTTTGCTCACCGCTTGACATGTACACCCTCCATCAATGCTTTCTGTGCTCCCATGCGCAGCTGCTGCTAGGTGCCCTCTGTGTCCTCATCATCCAAGGATGTTTCCTGCTCCCATACCTCATCATCCTGCAAGGCCTCCCCCCTCTGTACTGTGATGTTGTGCAGAACGCAGCATACAGCAATGATGTGCCCAACCCTGTCTGGCGCATGTTGTAGGGCCCCACCTGATCCATCGAGGCAGTGGAAGCACATCTTCAGCATGCCATTGATGGCAGTGCGTGTCGAGCCGTGGTAGGCATGTTATCGCTCTTCTGCATCGCTGCTGGGGTTCCTCACTGGCTTCAGGAGCCATGTCTGCCAGGGGTAGCCCTTGTCCCCAACAATCCACCCCTGGATCTGAGCCAATGCAGTGAACAGCAGCGGCACCTGGGACTGGTGCAGGATGAAGGAATCATGGCAGCTGCCTGGAAAGCAGGCACACACTTGCAGGAAGTGCTTCCTGTGGTCGCATACTAGTTGCAAGTTGAGCGAGTAGAAGCCCTTTCTATTGAGGTATGCAGCTGACTGCTACTTTTGAGCCTTGATGGCCACATGCATGCAGTTGATGACCCCTTGCACCTGTGGGAATCCCACAATGGCCCCATATCGAATGATAGTCTCGGCTTGACTCTCAGAGTCTATCCTGAAGCACACATAGTCACCGGCCCTCCTGTACAAGGCATCGGTGTCCTCCCTGATACAGTGGTGTACTACTGATTGTGAAACCCCCATTGGTCACCTGGAATGATGCAGAGGTGTAGAAGTTAAGAGCCGCTGTCACTTTGAGGGCCACAGGCATAGGGTGTCCACCAAAGCCCATTGGTGCAGGTTATCATTCAGCAGTGCACAGAGATGTTTCACTGTCTCTGGACATTACAGTCGTCTCTGACACTGGCGCTCCGACATCTGCAGGTAAGTCATGCGGGTCCTATAGATCGGCTCTCTTTTCTGGGCTCGAATGCACCTTGGTGGCAGCTGCTGCTCATGTCTGGGAACTTCCACATGGGCTGTGCCTGCTCTTGTTTCCGCCTCCTCACGGCACAAGGATCCAGAAAAGCAGGGTGGCCCAGCCCCATCTCTATACTGGAGGTCAACTCGGTTCCTTCACAAGGTCAATGGCACCTATCTGGGCAGAGAGTGATGTAAATTGGTGCTTCGGCTGTGTTCCAACATTGCATGTATGGTATGGCATGACATTGCCCGTCTTAGCTTTAAATAAGTGCGGGGCAGCCTGACCATCCTCATATCATTCCAGTTGCCTGGATTGGACCACAGGCAACATGCGCTTACACCGTTTAACATTTGTGCCCTACAGCCCACATAAAGGACTCATCGACTTCCATTGTTCTCCCCCTTCCCCACACATTGTTGCCCTCTGCAGGATCAGCCCCCTTCCCCCCCACAAATGTTCACGGGCGGAACAAGGATAATGGGGTACCACCCTTCATTAATGCAGAGTTGACACCTCCTTCACAACACGCACCCACCCACCTTCACAGGTTCTAAGGAGTGATGCCTCATTGGCACCGGCTTTTCTCTGACGTGAAAGTGAAGGCACGTGAGCGTCGCACTTCCAGCCGAAGATCCTAAACTGATGGCTGAATCGCACTGGGATGAATATTAATGTTTGCAAAGAGGCGATTTAAATATTCAAAATTGGATTCTGTCGTCAAGCGGTCAGGGGGGGTGGATGCCACAGAGCATCATTGCCGCTGGGAGGGTCGGGCCTGGTCCTCCCAGCACGGGCTCCGTGGCAGGCTGCTGCTGGAACGATCTTCTGGTTTCCCCCCCACCCCCGCCACAGAGCTCAACGTCGGGAGATTTGTAAAATCCCGGCCCTAGTTTCAGCCTGACCTACATTTCAGCCTGACAGCGAGTTCAGAAGCCCACAGGGAAAATCCTGCTCCATGTCTTTGACCATGTCATCCCTCCGAATATCTTCTTCTTTGGTTTGCCCCCAGTGTTTTTGAAAAAGGCAGTGTGAAGCACCTTGGGACTATTTTTACATGACTGTGCTATGTAAATGCAAGTTATGCATTAATGACCAATAGAGAAATGTAATTCAATGCACATTGGTCACAGTTGCTGATGATACTAAACTGAATGTCGGACTATCTTTCTAGGTTAGTAATTTAAACATAAGGCTGTCATGCTGGATAGGGCTGTGGTCAGGCTGCACTTCAAACAAAAGCAAAAGACTGCAGATGCTGGGAATCTGAAATAAAAACAGAAAATCATGGAAATAACTGGTTTTAAACAAGTGCAGGGGTAGGGAAAGGGGGGAGGGGAGGAAAGAACAAAAGGGAAGGTCTGTAATAGGGCGGAAGGTAGGACCAGATTTTCAAATGCCAGCGGAGTCAGGACCTGGCGGGGACACAAGTTGAAAATCGCAGTCCTGGAGGTCGTCTCCAGATCCCAATGCCTCTGGGGCAGTCCGCAATTTTCAATGTGAGGGTGCAAGATTGGCAGAAATCATCTGGGCGTCGGGTTCCCAACCCCATTTTGAAAGTTCATCCCTGAATGACAAAAGGGATGAAGGTGCAAGGCAAACGGGGATGGTAATGGAGCTAGTAAAGAGACAAAAGATGGATCTAGGTGAAGATTAAATGGTAAAAGCAGAATCATGATCAACAGCTGCTGCACCTCAAACATTGCTTTCAGTCCTGGTCGCCAAGACACATGGAAACATCCAAGCTCTGGAAGCAACGCAGAGAAAACCAACAAGACTGATTCACAGAGGAAAGGTGAGGAAAAACCTCAGCCCTGAAAAAAGGCAAATTAGAGGGGAGCTGACAGAGCTATGTGAAAAAGAATTAAGTTGGATTCACGTAATGCCTTAACACATCCTCATGATGTCCTAAAGTACTTTAAGACCTATGAATTACTTTTGAAGCCTAGACACTGTTGATATGTTGGTAAAAACGCAGCCAATTTATGCACAGCAAGGTCCCATAAACAGCAATTTTATGAATGACCAGATAATGTGTTTCTGTTGGTTGCGGGAGAATGTTAGTTAGGACACGAGGAGATCTTGCTTTTTGAATAGAGTTGTCGGATATCGAGTTGGATTGTTCTCCTTAGAGCAGAGAAGGTTAAAAGGAAATCTTATAGTGTTCAAAATCATGAATGGTTTTGAGAGAGTAAATAAGGAGACACTAGGCAGAATTTAATGGACCCCTGGAGATGGGAGAGGAGGTGGGGGGGGGGGGCAACAGAATTGCGTCAGGAGGCGGGGGAGGAGTGCCTGTTGCTTTTCTGTCACTCTACGATTAAGTCAGGAGTAGGAAAGGCTGAAGATGGCCTTCCCACCCAGAGGCCAATTGAGGGCCTTATGTGGCCAATTATTAGCTATTTAAGGGCCTCTTCCCACCGATGCTGGAATTAAACCAAAGCTGGTGGGGGCCTCCGCTATGTTGGGAGGTCGTCCAGTGAAATGAGACAGCCTCCCTGCGGGCTTGGGGGGATGGGGGACTCCTCCATGGGCAATCTGTGGCCCACAGTGGGCCCCTGGATGCAAAGGCTGCCCCTCCTGTAATACCAACACCCCCCCACTCCGCCCTCATCGTCCATCCTCCCCCTCACCAGCGGCATGACTAAATCCAGCCACTGTTTCTGGTGGCAGAAGGGAAACATTTTTTTACACAGTGAGTTGTTATGATTTGGAATGCACTGTCTGAAAGGGTGATGGAAGCAGATTCAACATTAACTTTCAAAAAGGAATTGGATAAATACTTGAAGAAAAATATTACAGAGCTGTGGGGAAAAAGCAGGGAGGTGTGACTAATTGAATAGCTCTACCAAAGAACCTACACAGGTATGATGGGCCGAATGACTTCCTTCTGTGTTGTATCATACTATGATGCTATGATAGATATGAATTTAAATCTTAGATCTTTATAAATTATTGACCTCTTGATCATTGTCTAAGCAATGACAACATAATCTGCTGCTCCAAGTGATAACAGATTGGAAATCAATAGCAGTGCACTTCAGTTACCTCAGCAACATCTGACCATTTTTTTTTGTATTTTGTTGAATTAATCTAGAGTGAGCAATTTGTATATTGTGTTTGGTGGGTCTCTTATTTTTAATGGACTCCTGGCTACCTATGAATGTTACATATTTATTAACTTGTTCTTTGATAAATGTACCTCATTGCTGTCTTTCATACTAATTACACCATGGAAGCCCTTTCTAATGACTTATATGTCATGGAAATAGTGATCACCCACCTTTTTTTGCAATCCTGGTTATTAAAATCAATACTTTATATCAATAGTAAGATAGGGAGAGAGCAACTTGACTGAATGGTTTAAATCGAAGGAGTTTGGTTACAGTTCAGTGTTATTCATAATATCTAAAAATCAGGAAGTAAGCCATTCTGTATGTTTACATTATACTATTTGGCAGAGTTTAAAAGCAAATTATTCCAACAGCCAGCAATTAATCTCACTTATTTTATATATTGTCAATATGAACTACCAGAAAGCATTTGATAAGGTTCCACACAAGAAATTATGAGCAACAATTTAATCGCTCATAATTTGGAGATAACCTTGTGAACTTGTATGAGTAATTGGTTTGGAGGTAGAAGACCTCAGTGGCGCAGTGGTTAGCACCGCAGCCTCACAGCTCCAGGGACCCGGGTTCGATTCTGGGTACTGCCTGTGTGGAGTTTGCAAGTTCTCCCTGTGTCTGCGTGGGTTTTCTCCGGGTGCTCCGGTTTCCTCCCACAAGCCAAAAGACTTGCAGGTTGATAGGTAAATTGGCCATTATAAATTGTCACTAGTATAGGTAGGTGGTAGGGAAATATAGGGACAGGTGGGGATGTTTGGTAGGAATATGGGATTAGTGTAGGATTAGTATAAATGGGTGATTGATGTTTGGCACAGACTCGGTGGGCCGAAGGGCCTGTTTCAGTGCTGTATCTCTAATCTAATCTAATCTAAAGACAGAGAGTAAGGGTGAAGGGAATGTTGTCTGGTTGGCGGGATGTTTTTCAACCTCCATAAACCAAACATTTGCTGCCTGTATGCTAACGCACCAAGTCCCACTCACCCATCACTCCTGAGCTTGTTGATCTACCTTGGATTCTGGTCTGGCAATGCCTCAATATTAAAATTCTCATCCATGTTTTCAAATCCCTTCATGGCTTCACCTCTCCCTGTCTCTGTTACCTCTTCCAGCCCTGCAACCCTCTGAGATATCTGTGTTCCTCCTATTCTGGTCTTTTGAGCCTCCCTGATTTTAATACCCGATTGGTGGCCATGCCTTCAGCTGCCAAGGCCCTAAGCACTGGAATTCCTTCCCTAAACCTCTCCACCTCTCCATTTTTATTTCCTCCTTTAAGAAGCTCCTTAAAATCTACCTCTTTGACCAAGATTTTGGTCAACAGCTCTAATATCATCTTATGTAGCTTGGTGTCACATTTTGTTTGATAATCCTCCTATGAAGATCCTCGGAACATTTTACTACATTAAATACATTATATAGATGCAAGTTGTTGTGTGTGACAAGTGGTGTTCCCCACAGATCTGTACCGGTATTGTAGCTATTCATCATATATATCAATGACTGAAATGAAGACTGAGTTTGATATCTAGATTCAGAGGTACAAAAACTTTACAAAGGAACATAGACTCAGTAAGTGAGTAAAACTAAGGCAGATGGAATGTGGGTAAGTGTGGGATTATCTGAGAAAGATAAGTCAGAATATTTTCCTCATGGCGAGAAACTACAATGTATGGAGGAATAACGGGATTTGGATGTCCAGGTACACAAATGACTAAAAGCTAGAGCACAGAAACAAAAGGTAGCTAAAATGGTGAATGGACATTGGCCTTTATCTTTAGAGGGTTGGAATACAAAAGGAAGTAAGTTATGTTGCAGTTGTACAGATTATTGGTCAGGCCCCATCCGGAGCTCTGCCTTCAGTTTTAGGCACCACATCTCAGGAAGAATATATTGGTCCTGGTCTCACATGGCATATTCACCAGAATGATACAAGGCTTTAAAAGGTTAAATTATGAGGGCAAGTTGCACAAGCTTGTTCAGTATTCCCTTGTGTTTGCTTTGGGTCTGGAGTCATATATAGGCCAGATCAAGCAGATGGCAAATTTCTTTTCTTAAAGAACATGTGGTGATCTCATTGAGGTGTTTTAAAATGGTAAAAGGATTCGATAGAATAGATGCAGGCAACACCAAATTCAGATTGGTACACCATTGCTCACTGTGGGTGCAGTTTGGTGTCCACAATGGCATCCACAGTGTGTGCACACTTTCAGGGCTATTCCCTTGGAATACAGCATTACTTGAAGAATGAGCAGAGGCCATGCAGGGCAGGACAAGCTTCTGGAAGAGGGAGGAGGAGGGGGTGAAGGGCTGTCAGCAGGAGGCCCTATCCATCCAAGGTGTTCAGGGAGCAATTCTCCTACCTGAACCACAGGGAGGAACAATGTGTCCGACATCTGCACTTCCGTAAGTAAGAAAGACTTGCATTTATATAGTGCCTTACACAACCTCAGGATGTCTCAAAGCACTTTACAACCAATGCAGCTGTTTTGAAGTGTAGTCACTGTTGTAGGAAAAGCAGCAGCAAATTTGCACACAGCAAACTCCCACCAACAGCAATTTGATAATGACTATATAGTCTGTTTTTATGATGTTGATTGATGATCTTCTTCAAAATAGCACTCCCTCAGTACTGCACTGGACTTCCAGCCTGGACTTTTGTGCTGAAGCCTCTGGAGTGGTACTTCAATCAACAATCTTGTGATTCAGAGGCAAGAGTGCGACCAACTGAGCCACAGTGGACATTGCAGTTCTCCCTGCAATCTGCCACCTGCTGCAAGCAGAACTGCAACCTCAGAGAAGGGAAAAGACCACATTGCCAGAGACTGTGAAGATGACTGTGGTGACTGACTTTTATGTTTCTGACTCCTTCCAGGCTGGAGCTGGAGATATTTGCAATATCTTGCAGTTTTCCCTCCACTGTTGCATAAGGGAGGTCACCGATGTCTTCTATTCTTTGAGAGCTAATTACAATTCATTCTCCCTTGTCAGAGAGAAGCAAGTGAAGTGAGCATGTGGCTTCGCTAAGATTGCAGGCTTCCCCATGTTGCAGAGTGGCACTGACTGTGTGTACATCGCAGTGAGGGTGCCGCACGTCGACTCTGCCATATACCGCAACCAAAAGGGATTCCACTCCCTCAATGTCCAGCTGGTGTGTCAGGTTGTGGTGCATGGAGGGGGAAAGTAAGAATGCATGCTTACACCATCTACAGCTTGTAGTAAGGAGGAAGTGTGGGATGAGGGGAAGGCGGGATGTGAGAAGGAGGATTAGGTATGGATACTGTCATCTTCGATGGTTTCAGCCCCTCTGCTGGCCACGTCCTCTGCAAAAGCTGTCCCAGTAAATGTCAACACCGTCTCCTTGATCGGGCTGAGGACATGTAGGAATGCTTGCCCCACCAACACCACCCCCCCTCAACTCCAGTTAGATCCTGCTGCTTTTGTTTGTGCACCAACTTCTCCTGCAAGAGAGAGTGCAATGCGTCAGTGAGGTTTTTTATTCATTCACTCGATGTGAGCATTGCTGGTAAGGCCAGTATGTATTGTCCGTCTCTAATTGTCCTTGACAAGGTGGTGGTGAGCTGCCTTTTTGACAAGTGAGTGGCTTGCTATGCCATTTCAGAGGGCAGTTAAGAGTCAACCACATTGCTTTGGGTCTGGAGTCATATATAGGCCAGATCAAGCAGATAGCAAATTTCCTTTCTTAAAGAACATTTGTGAATCAGATGGGCTTTTACAATACAGTAGTTAAATGATAACCATTACTGATACTAGCTTTTGCTTTCAGATTTATTTAATGAACTAAATTTAAATTTTCCAGCATCAATGATGGGATTTGAACTCATATCTCCAGTGAAAGGCCAATGCTCTGAAACAGTAACTCTGTTTCTCTCTCCAGATGCTGCCTGACCTACTGAGTGTTCCTAGCACTATTTTATTTCTACTCCAGCCACAATGTATTTCCCCTTTAAGAGTCGCAGGCTGGCTTTAGGTAGTGCAGCTTTAAGTGGCACTAGCCTCTCACGATTTTGGGTCCACTGCTGAGGCTTGCAGCCATTCAACAGCACACATTCATGTTGCAATCACGTTAATCAGCAGGCAGCACAAAGTTGGTGTGCTGCCAGCATCACATTGAACAGGCACGGGTTAATCGTGCATCACAATCCCTGCACCCGTTTTCAAGGGCTATTGAATTTAGCCACCTTGGAAACTATTTCCTCCAGTAGGGAAATCCAGAACAAGCAGCCACAATCTTAAGATTAGAATTGGACCATTTTAATATTAAATCAGAAATCACTTTTTCACACAGCAGGTAGTGGAAATATGTAACTCTAGCCCAAAAGGATGTGGATGCTGGGCCAATTGAAACTTTCAATAGATTTTTGTTAGGGATATGGAGCAAAGGCAGATAAGTGAAGTTGAGGTACAGATCAGCCATCTAATAGAATGGTTAAACAGGCTTGAGAGGTTCCTGAAGCATTAGAAATGATATAGTTTGTATTGCTTTTTCCCTTTGTTGTTTAGATTTTGCCTCCCGGATTGTGCTGCATTTGATAATGGGATATTGGAACCTATTGTAAACAAGTTTTCAAATTGGAAGACGATGCTGTCTTGAAGAGGCAATTATGCAAAGAAATGAACAAGTCAACCCAATCGATGATATGTATCTTCCAGTGAACAATAGCATTAGCATGCACATTAAAACAGACCTCTCACTTTCCATATAAAAGCATGGCATGTGTTATGAGCCATCAACAGCCCAAGTTGCCTACTGTAGTTTTATAGTCCGGTACATTCGACCAATAAACACCTTTTCTTAATTAGCATGATTCCTGGAGAAAGATATGGATGAGCGCTATTTTGCATTTAAAAGTTACAATTTTTAGTTTCATTTTCCAATGGATGCTTCCTATTCCACCAGGACAGTGTAAAGTATTGATATCAAAAGAGGTTCCGCTTTCAGAAGATGGATACACATTGTGAAATCTGACAGCAGCCTTCAGTTTATTCAATATAAGGTTCTGAAAAAGGTTTTAATAGACTTCAGGCAGATTGAAAAAGACAGGTATTTTGAACTTCTCAAAGTGCAATATGGAATTTGGGAAGGAACTTCATTATATTTGATGTGAGATTGTTCATAAGGTCTGGTCATTTGAAGAGAATCTCTCAAATTCAGGGGAACAGTGATTTGCAGTCAGACTTTAAAAGATTCTGTAAAATGTGCACTGGAAGAATCTTAAGGCTCCCAGAGGAAACATTGTACAAAAATGAGGAGGAGGAATGGAGAAGAATACAATGAATGTAAATCTATTCTAGTTTTAAAAGCTTCAAGTATTTCCACTTGGCATGACAAGCAGCCTTGTTAGCTTGTTTTCTAAGGTGACAGGAGAAAAAATAAGTATAAGGTAAAGGATTATAAATCCATTTAAATAAGGTTGTCCGAACACAAGGATGAATTTGCTGTTTGCAGTACTTTAGAGATTTAGTTTCAATACATTTGGCTTAGAACAAATAGGGATTTTAATAATTGCATATTAATTTAGACAAAATAACAATAAGCTACACCTGGTCCATGGCACTGTATAAAGTGGAGCCTTGCATTCAGGCCTATCTCTACTAAGTGCATTAACAATCCTAGAGCATATATTATGTGTGTGTGACTTATGTGTGACTTAAGTCACTTACTAGTATTTAAACACTTTCCATGGGGATTAGAGCATGAAGCTCCACCTATCCCCCGCCTGGTTCACTCCTGTTGCCTGCGGTTATGCACCACCTCCTGCAAGATAGAGGGAAGTATGTCAGTGAGTGTTGTGCAATCAGTTTGTAGCTGTCATGGTTGAATAGTTAGCAGTGTGTTTGATGTGGGTGTGAGGCTTGCAGCAGTGCTAAGTGTGTGAGGATGCGGTGGAGCATATGAATGTCAGGTATGAGTCCTGATTGATAGAAATTGTTGGTAGGTGAGTGATGAGGCTGTGGCGATCTGGGTCCTACCGGTTTATGCCTTTCAACAAGAACAAGAACAACATTGAGAGCTAATGGCTAAGGGAGTAAACCCAATAAAATCTGAAGTGGAGTCCCATTAGGCAGTTGGTGCTCCCTCAAGTTAGCACCTTCCGGCAACTCCTGCAACCGACTTGGCCCCAGACATTTAGGCTTTTGTCTTTCCTCTGGACACCTGCCTATGAGGTAGAGAGGTGGTTACAGATGCTAGGCAAGTCTGCACCTCCTAAAACCATGCTTAGGCTATGCAGCAAACAAAGAAAGGAAACCTTTCGGCTTGGAAGCTGGAATGTGAGGACTGTGTGTCCTGGCATGAACAATGAACCACATTCCACAGCAAGTGTACGCAACACGGCCCTGATTGTCCATGAGCTACACAAGCTTGATGTCGACATTGCTGCTCTACAAGAAACAAGATTAGCCAACACAGGCTGTATTGTGAGGCCAATTACACATTCTACCGGCATGGAAAGAGTGCTGAAGACCTGCGTCAGCATGGTATAAGTTTCGCAGTGAGCTAACACAGGCAATTGAGCCGCCAGTAGCAACCTCAGAGCACTTCATCTCCCTGTGGTTATCATCTGATGGAGGTGCAGTGAACATCATGTGTGCCTATGTACCAACTCTGAACTCCAGCATCTCAGACATAGAGCATTTCTATGACTCCCTAAGGGATTTTCTGAGGAACTCTTGTTACGATCAAGGCTGGAGGAGCGCACTGTTTTTCTCTAGTTCCACTTCTTCATGGGTCACAACATTTACTTAAATGTTTTAGCCAGTTACCGATATGGCCAATTATATACTTAATCTATTTTAATTTCAGAATAAAATCCGCCAACCAGGTCTCTTTAATAAACAACAAAAATTATTTATTATAAAACAAAACCTATTCAATAAAGATGTAAAGCTTAGTCACACAGAGGTTGAAATATGAAAGTTCCCCTTCTAAATAACCCCAACACACACGCACACACACACAGGTTACAGAAAAAAATAAAGAAGTTTTCTCTGCAGAGATTCACTTTACAAAAAGACACAAAAAAACTTTGGCCAAATACGTGTTAATTCTTGAAGAAAAGGGATAAGACATGGAATGTTCCCATCTGGTCCTTTGGTCTGGCATCCAGGCACACGGAGACTAGTGTCACTGGGATCTTTTTGGAGCAGTTCTCTTCAGGCGATGTCGAGGATTAGTCAGGCAGGCTTTTCAGGAGAAAAGAGATATCAGTTTCTCTATCTCTGACACTGGATTCTCAGGGTTTCTCAAAGAGGTGGCACGGGATGAGCTGGGTGCTTCTCTCAGCAGGCTGCAATCCCAACTGACAATCAAAACAGTCCACACCGCAACTGAACCAAAACAATATCCAAAAACAAAATCAACTCCTGACCACCATAAATCTTGACATGTCACTTCTCAGTAAACAACTCCCATAATCAGCAAGGCTTCTGCTGTTTGCTTAGCTTAAGACATGTGACTTCCAGTAAGTGTTTGGTTTAAACAAAGTCACAGATCCTTTCAGTGACCTTTTTAAAAGAAAATAATGTCCAGCATCTCCTCAAGTATTTCCACAGACCTTTACACACAAGTCCTCAAAAAATATTTAAAAATGGAAACACCTTCATAACACCTCCATCCTTGGAGGAATGAAACACCATTTTTAAATGTGTTTCATTACAAATTGTGGACCAAAAAAATATGAAAAAAATTAAAACACATTTACACACTCATTCTCATTCACTCTTTACCTGTAACTAATACAGTTATGCCCTGTACCTTCTTTGTACTCAGATAACTCAAAGCAAAGTTGAATTCCAGACAAAATATCAGCCATTACATTGTTTTTCCCCACAATATGGATGACCTTTCGGTGATAGGGCTGCACGAGTAAACTCCATCGAAATAGTCTGGCATTCTGGTTTTTGATTTTTTCCACAAAGGCTAGGGGGTTATGATCAGTATATACCAGTGTAATTCTGTAGTCGCGGCGGACATATACTTCAAAATGTGTAAGAGCTAGTAGTAAGCCCCAAGCTTCTTTTTCCACTGTACAGTATCTCTTTTGGTGTCAATTTAGCTTTTTGTAAAAGTATCCCACTGGCCTTTCTGTGCCTGATTCATTTTCTTGTACCCCCAGGTCACTAGCATCAATTGCTACATTGAAGGGATAGTGAAATTTGGAGCAGCCAACACTGGTTCATTGATCAAAATTGCTTTCAGCCTCTCAAAAGATGCTTGGCATTTTCCTGACCACACTACATTGGTTTTCTTCTTTTGCAGCAAATCCGTCAGTGGAGCAGCTCTAGTGCTGAAATTTGGTACAAACTTGCAGTAGAAACCGCACATCCCCAAAAACTTCATAATTTCTCATTTAGTCTTAGGGGTAGGGAACTCCACCAATGCTTGTACTTTCGCTGTTCTTTGCAACACTTGTCCTTGCCCTCCTATACACCCTAGGTAGGTAACCTACGCTTTTGCAAATTCACTTTTGGCAAGATTATCACCAAATCAGCCAACTGTAATTTTTAAAACAGAGCTTCTACTTGTTCCAAGTGGTCCTTCCAAGTGTCACTGTATAGCAGCACATCATCAAGGCAAATCACAGTTAGGAACAATGGCTACCACTTGGTTCATTAGTCTCTGGAAAGTTGCTGGGGCATTTCTTAGCCCGAATGGCATCACTCGGCATTGGAAAAGACTATCTGGTGTAACAAAAGCCGATATTTCTTGAGCTTGAGGTGTTAAAGGAATCTGTCGGTATCCCTTTAACAAATCTATTTTGGTAAGAAACATAGCACTGCCAACTCTGTCAATACCATCTTCCAAGCGAGGAATTGGGTAGGAGTCTGCCTTTATTACTGCATTAACCTTTCTATAGTCTATGTAAAATCTAGTTAAACCATCAGGCTTAGGCACTAACACCACTGGGGAACTCCAGCTGCTTTGACTGGGTTCAATTAGGTGGTTTTCCAGCATGTATTGGATTTCTGCTTTCACCTGGGTCTGTTTCTCTGGATTTAATTGATAAGGATGCTGTTTTATAGGAGAGGATTCTCCTACATCATGTATGGCTAAGGTTGTACATCCTGGTTGGTGCCGACAGACTTTTTTAAATGCTGTGAGAAGCCTTGTTAGGTCTTCTCATTGTTCTGCATCTAAATATGAAAGCGTAGCGTCTAATCTCCCCAACAATTCAGTGTTAGCTAACCTGATAGTAGGAGGTTCAATTTGGGAATTGTCTAGGCCTCCTTCTGCCTCATCCTCGCTATCTCTTTTGTCCTTCACTGTCCTTACTACCTGACATATCTGTGCTTGCTCATCTTCCTCCCGGTGATGATATTGTTTCAACATATTGATGTGACATATTCTTTTTCCGGTGATCTGGGGTGTCAATCAAATAATTTACTTCACTAATCCTTTTGACTACTCTATATGGACCAGTGAATCGTGTTTTCAGCAGTTCACCCTGTAAAGGCAGTAATACTAACACTTCATCCCTTGGTTGAAATATTAGGATTTCGGCATACTTGTCTGCCCATTTCTTCATGGTTGTTTGGGAAGCTTTAAGGTGTTCCTGAACCACTTTGCAGGCTCTTGTGAGCTGCTCCTGGAACAAGGATACTAATCTAACATGGAAGGTTTGGTCTTCTGTTTTAAAAACCTTTCTTTGATTATTTTTAGAGGACCTCTTATCTCATATTCATAAACTAATTCAAAAGGACTAAAACCAGTAGACTCATTAGGTGAATCCCTGGTGGCAAACAAAAGAAATTCCAACTCTTTGTTCTACTCATGGGGATATTCATGACAGTATGCCCTGATCATTATTTTGAGGGGCTGATAGTACCGTTCTAAAGCCTCTTTGTCTGTAGGTGGGATGCTGAGTACTGTAACTGTGCCTTACCTGGATTACTCAGAACGTCCTGAAACATTTTATACATAAAATTGGAACCTTGATCCGACTGGATCTCAATCAGTAATCCATATTGAGTGAAGAACTGGGTTATCTACTCTACCACTGCCTTAGCAGAAATTGTTCTCAAGGGAATGGCCTCTGGGAACTGAGTAGCCATATCCACAATAAATAGTATATACTGATGTTCTGCTTTTGTTTTCGGTAAAGGTCCCACACAGTGTACCAACACCCTACTAAGTGGTTCCCCAAAAAGTAGTATGGGAATTAGAGGTGCCAGTTTTATGGCAGCTTGTGGTTTTCCCACAATCTAGCACGTAAGGCACGTTTTACAAAACTGCACCACGTCCTTGTAAAGACCTGGCCAGTAAAAATGTCGAGTTATACGTGATTGGGTTTTCCGGATCCCAACATGTCCCGCCTTCGGAATTTCATGGGCTATCCTTAATATTTCCTAGTGATACTTGGGCGGTACCACTATCTGATGAACAACCGTCCATTCTGCGACCACAGGTCTGTGAGGAGGAGTCTACTGCCTCATCAGAATCCCATTTCAGGGAGACTTTCAGAACTGCCCTGGCTTCAGCTTCAATTAGAGCCGATTGTGTCACTTTTCTTAACTCTGGATCGGCATGCTGAGCCTTGATCAGAGAAGACTTACTGAACATTTCCTTCGGATTATCTAAATCCCCAAAGAAAGTTTCAGATATCCAAATATCCAAATATCTGTCTGTGGAACCTGTTTAGCCATTGCTCAGGTCACTGCACATGAAGAAAAAATCCCTGGAACCTTTTCCTGCAACTGCTCCATCTCCTTGACTTCACTTGGTCTTTCCGTGACTACTGGAGAAGCTACTACCTTCGCTCTGGTCAAATCATTCCCAGGAGTAGGTCAACTCCCTCTACAGGCAAACTATGGACAACTCCTATGGTTACCATTCCAGACATTAGGTCACACTCCAGGTGCACCTGATAGAAAGGTACGGGTATATACACCCTGCCGATACCATTCACTAAAACCTTGTCATTCAGTGCGCTCTCTAGTGGAAATGTTATGCCTTTCCCCAGCGAAAGAGTTTGGGTGGCTCCTGTATCCCTAAGTATAACTATATGTCATGCAAGCCTCCACCTACCAAGAATGAGGCATATTAATTTTGTCACATGAACGTTGATTTTAAACTGTTGCTGGAGTGAAGAAAGGACTTGTTAAAAAATCACCAGACACTTGGCTGGAAGGCCATTTGCATACTAACAGACAGTGCTTGTGGAGACAAAGGGCTATTCCCTGGTCCACTTAACCTACAATGGATTTTGATCACCAGACATTGAAAGTGTAAGGAAGAGCATTCCAGAGATTGCTAAGGTGATACAATCCACAAAAGCCAGGACTGGTTAAACCAGCTGGTCACATGACTAACTGGCTAGTCCAGGGTTTTTTTTTTGAACTAGCCACAGAGAGTTTGAACTCAGAAAGACTGTTTGCTCCTGGACTGAGAAGACCCCTCCTGTCTGCTCTCATCTCTTTCTCACGGAACTCCAAATCCACTGAAGGCACGTGAACCTCAAGAGAGAAAAGTCTCCTATATTGAACAAGGTTTAAGAAGAATACTGGGCCCCAACAAAAAGCAAGACCTACCTACAATCAAGGGCTCTACAGCAAGCTCTAAGAACAGTAGCCAAAACAATCTTCAGATATTGCCTCAAACTTTTCCACTTTATTTCTTCTGCTCTTTTCTGTCTCTATCTGCATGTGTGTATCGCGTGTGCATGCTGGCGTGGGTGCATCGCGCATCCGTAGGCATTAACACAATTAGAATTTAAGTTTAATAAATGTCAACTTTTCTTCTTTAAACCTAAGAAAACCTGTTTGGCTGGTTATTTGCCTTACAATTGGAAAGCAGTGAACAATGATTCACCAAGGGGGAGTTAAAAACACCCTGTTACAGTAAGACCAAGTGAAGGCTGAGAGGGAACCCTAGACCCCCTTCTCACTGGATCATAACATATAGGTTTCCCAGCCTCACTTGAGGGATAGGGAGTTACTTTTCCTTTTGACAAGAATTCCCACATGGCACAGGATGTGCATTCCTCGGGGCTGAGGTGCCCTGCCATGCCTTTACTTACTGGACAATTAACTACAAATACCAACTACTCACCAATCAGCTCCTTCCCTGGTTGTGATGTCACTATAGTTGTTTGGCAGATGTTGCTTTTGTTGTTGGTGATTTCACTGGAGGCTCTCTCCCTGGCTTTAACTCCTCGGTTGCTGGGCTCAGTCTCCACCCAGGTCCACCGCCGTCACTGCGGCCAGTGAGTCTCATCTGGCAATACTGCAAACAGATCCTCGGGGTTTATCTCTGGGCACTGACCTCCACAGCTATTGGCTCCCACTACTATCTGACTGTGTGCCTGGAGTGACCTGGTCTGTGGGATACAGGATGTCTCTCCCACTTTCTGTCTCCATTATCAAGACCTCCAGCGTAGCTTCCGAGAAGCTTGGAGGCTATGCTCTCCCACGTTGTGCTATTATTCTGTATTTTATAGGTCAGATTCACTTCCTGCATGAATTCCAGCACCTGCTCCAGCCACAATGCACTTCCCTTTAAGAGCTCACCGATAAGGGTAGCTTTAAGCAGTGCAGACTAGCTTTAACTGGTGCTGGCCACTCACGATATTGGCCCCCTACTCAGGCGTCCAGCCAATCATCAGTGATACAAAGAACAAAAAAGAACAAAGATAATTACAGCACAGGAACAGGCCCTTCGGCCCTCCAAGCCTGCGCCGATCCAGATCCTCTCTCTAAACATGTCGCCTATTTTCTAAGGTTCTGTATCTCTTTTCTTCCTGCCCATTCATGTATCTGTCTAGATACATCTTAAAGGATGCCATCGTGCCCGTATCTACCATCTCCGCTGGCAACGCGTTCCAGGCACCCACCACCCTCTGCGTAAAGAACTTTCCACGCATATCCCCCCTAAACTTTTCCCCTTTCACTTTGAACTCGTGTCCTCTAGTAATTGAATCCCCCACTCTGGGAAAAAGCCTCTTGCTATCCACCCTGTCTATACCTCTCATGATTTTGTACACCTCAATCAGGTCCCCCCTCAACCTCCGTCTTTCTAATGAAAATAATCCTAATCTACTCAACCTCTCTTCATAGCTAGCGCCCTCCATACCAGGCAACATCCTGGTGAACCTCCTCTGCACCCTCTCCAAAGCATCCACATCCTTTTGGTAATGTGGCGACCAGAACTGTACGCAGTATTCCAAATGTGGCCGAACCAAAGTCCTATACAACTGTAACATGACCTGCCAACTCTTGTACTCAATACCCCGTCCGATGAAGGAAAGCATGCCGTATGCCTTCTTGACCACTCTATTTACCTGCGTTGCCACCTTCAGGGAACAGTGGATCTGATGGCGCGATGCTGAAATCATTTGAAACAGCAGGCAGCATGATGTTGGTTTTCTGCCTTCATTGCTGTGAACAGGCATGGCTGAATTACACATAACGATTCCCGTTCTCGGGGGCTGTCAGATTTAGCCCCTTCCAGTTTGCAATAGCTCATCTGTCTGGTGGTTTCTTAATTTTCCTTTCAGATCTTATGCAGACAAAATGGATGCTTACAATTTTTCTAGCGCTGTCTTTTCTGACACTTGTACTGGAAGCCGTTCTGTAACAGAACCAGTCTCATTATGGCTGAATAAGCTCCATTTATTCGGTAGAGTGGATTTGGCCACAATGATAATTGCACAGGAGTGAAATTCACAGATGCAGAATTAGTGCAGTCACATTTATGGCATGGGTATCATCACGACTGCACTAATTATGCTTGTGTGGCGTGGAAGCGGGAGGGTGGAAAGAGGAAACATTTTTGAAATGATCCATGCCCAGCAACAGATTTCACAGATGTCACTGGCATAAGCATTTTATCTTTGGTAACCTGGGAAACCCCTTTCAAGGAGAATCTCTATGCTTGCAGCAGGATTGACATTTCCTTTTTACTTTTGAAGGCTACCTGCCAAAGGTAGGTTTGCCTTCAGAGGCAACCGGGTGATTTAAATGGGTGTATGAGACTTTGCTCTAACAATCCAGGGTCACAACACTAATCTTTTCACCAAGGATTGGGCACGCTGATAGATTATCCCAGAGAAATATTAAACTAACAAATATTATTTAAATAAGTGAACCCTCCAATCAGCCATCAATCTCAGCTCAGCTGGACGGTGAGGGAAGGCTGCATTTATATTCTTAACTCATCATAAAAGGCTATTTTAACTCAGTCAGCTTTGTACTTTTACTGGCACATTACTTAACACACTCTTCAGTGTCAGACTATCTTTGAAATGGATATATTGTAGTGTAGGCAACCATAACCAAATGTCATGCAGGATTTTTTTTAATGTGCAAAAGAATCTCCAGTTCTTTTGTTTCAGTGCTGCATCTTTCTGCACCTGGGAATAGTATTCAAAATATATGTTGCTGTTTCGAAATTAAAACAGAGAATACTCAGCAGTTCAGGCAGCATCTGTGGAGAGAGAAACAGAGTTAATGGGCTGGATTTTATAAGCACGCCATTATGAAAGCAGCGGCCTTCCGACGCAGAAGTGCCACTACACAGACCCCACGATATTACGCGCGGGGGCTGATTTGAATGGAGGGGGGCGTAGCGGCCGCCCGCAGTGACGTAGAGGGGCCGGCCACCGCGTCTCCACCACTCAGAAGCCAGCACCATTTTTAAAGGGCTTCAAGCCCTTAGCAAAAATTTACATTTTTTAAAGGTATATTAGATTTAATTTGATTTTAATAAATAATTAGAAGATGAAGGTCCTTTCCCAACCGCCCCCCCAATGGTCGTTTCATTGCCCTATATTCACAAAACTTATTTTATTCCCGACCATAAACTTTCCCCCCCCAACCTTCTCACATTTGTCCTTCAACCCCTTCCCACCATCCCCACAGCCAATAAAAAGTGTTTTTCCCGCTCCCCCACCCCACCCGCCCTGATAATTTTATTCCACCCCCCCCCCTCCCCACCAGTGTCTCGTCTCTGAGCTCCAACGGAGTTCCGAAGGCACGCGAGTCGCGGATGTTTGGTCGTAAAAACGGCATGGAACGGCCACCATCTGCAGGTAAGTTCATTTACATTTCATTAATACTCATTTAAATATTTAAATGAAGGCCCTGCCGCTTGGGCCACACCGAGGCCTCGCCGCCGCCGCCACTAATATTTCTCAATGTCGGGGGTCGAGGCGGGCCTCTCCTGGCAGTAATTTACAGGCCCCCCCTGTCACGACCCCCGATGTCGAGGGGCTCGTAAAATTCAGCCCAACCTTTCGGGTTGAAGACTCTGTCAGAAAGGGTTCTGACGAAAGGTCACTGACTTGAAACACTAACTCTGTTTCTCTGTCCACAGATGCTGCATGACCTGCTGAGTACTTCCAGCATTTTCTGTTTTTATTTCCGATTTTATTTCAGCATCCGCAGTATTTTGCTTTTGTATGTTGCTGTTTTGACTCACCATGAGCTTGATAGAATGTCTTAAAAATTCCAATGTGGGCCTATATCGCCTGCACAAACTTGGCAATTTCGCTGATAAATTTCTTAAAGAAATAGCCTGCCTCTGTTTATTGTATTCACTCTGTTTCCATTGGTTGCAGAACATAATCAACACTTTGATTGGCAGTAGGACATGTTTGTTGAAGTGAACAGTTTGCTTTATCACTTGTAGATCTGATCAGCTAATTCGGACAGTCCATTAGACCACAGGTGAAAATGTTCAGCTTACTCCAGACAAGGACACACAGACAAACAGGCAGAAACAAACACACACAGAAGACATACACACATTCACACATACACACATCTGCATCCAGATACACACACACATGCACACGCAGACAGATCTGGGGAAGATGCACAACATATGATCACCGACAGACAGACATTATTACCTCTCCCTCCTACCAGACGGAGACATGCTCTATCCCGCATTAATTGGGCATGCCTCAACTTACGCTGCAGAAACAGCAAGGCAGCCAGACTCTCGGATGGTCTGTAAGCAACTCTAGGCATTGGAGTAATTGGCTTTCGGGATACTTTGCAAAGCCCAATTTTAACTGTGCAAGTGAATGGATTTTGAATGGGTTAAAATCTCAGCCTCCATCTACGTAAAATGCACAGAGGTGAGAAGAACGTGGGGACATGGTGGTGTCGTGGTAATGTCACTGAGCTAGTAATCCAGAGACCTAGGCTAATGCCCTGGGGACATGGGTTCAAATCCCATCTCAGCAGCTGGTGGAATTTAAATTCAATTAATTAATAAAAGTCTGGAATTGAAAGCTAGTCTCAGTAATGGTGCCATGAAACTATCATCGTTTGTCATAAAAAACCATCTCATTCACGAATGCCCTTTAGGGAAGGAAATCTGCTGTCCTTACCTGGTCTGGCCTACATGTGATTACAGACCCAATGCAATCTGGTTGACTTTTAACTACCCTCTGAAATGGCCTAGCAAGCCACTAAGTTCAAGAGCAATTAGGGATGGGCAACAAATGCTGGCCTTGCCAGCAATGCCCACATCCCATGAAAGAATTTTTAAAAAATCAGTTGTGTGGGTGTTGTATATGAAGCTTTACCTTGGACCTTCGATGAGGACCAAGATGAGCAGGAGCAGCTGTAGCCTTTTCGTCACTGACCTGCTACGCCACAGGAGAGAGGGGATGAGCACAGTGATACAGCTCGCAGGAGGCAATATCACCAAAACGGGATATATAGGCAGAGGATCAACTTCTTGGACATGTCCGAACACCAGTGCCTCATGAGACTTAGGGTATTATGCCTGGTAGTCACAGACATTTGCAGCCTGCTACCAAGTGGACCTGGTGGTCATGCTTTATCAATGGCTGTTAAAGTGACCGTCTCACTCAATTGCTTTGCCTCTGGCTCCTCCCAGGGATTTGAATTTCGCAATCAGCTGCCTACAAGAGCTGGAGAAGACTCCAGGCGCCTCATCCTTCTCTCACCTTGCCACTGCTGCATCGAGCTCATGGCCAAGGCGATGGTGTGCAGGTCTGTGCGCATTTGTGGGATCTGGCTCTCCATGAGGGTTGCCACCCTCTCGATGGAGCAAGCCATGTGCTCACGTGCTTGAGATATGACAGCACTCATGGCATGGATGGACTCCTCATCGTCTGCTCATGGCTGCACATTGCCACTGGCATCTCTGCCAGATGTTGCCTTACCTCTCTCTGCAACTCCAGCATGCCCTGTGCTGTCAACACCAGAGACTCACCGTCAGCCTGGAGCTCAGCATGGGCCTGACCACCCACAGTCCTCCGACTGTCAGAGGCCTCGGCTGTCTCAGCCTCAGCCAGCTGCTCGGTATGTGTGCGGTGCTCTCACCAGTTTGTGACCCTGATTCTACAGCTGAGCAGAAACCCACCGAGGTGAAAGTATCTGTGCTGGTGGAAGATGTAGGAGAGTCATGGGACGGTGCATCCTCTGCGTGCTGTTCCTCCTCAGAGGTGGATGTCTGGTCCCCTTCTGGCTGAGTCTCTTGCGTCGCCAACCTGCATGAGAGAACACAAGCATATGTGGGTTAGGCTGTGCAGATCTTGTCATGCCAACCATATGTTTTGTGGGTCTTCAAAAGTGAGCTGTATGTTGTTGGAAGCCAAACCTCACTCTCTTATGCAGATCCAGTCTCTCCATCCGAAATGGAGTAGTCGCCCTGGGCCCCTGCCAATCCTAACGCCTCTTCCTTGGTTGTGGAGAGAGGCCGAAGATCTGGGATTCCTCCACCAGCTTGGGCTGCTTCCCTCCTGTTCTGGGCCCTCTTGTCCTGCAAGTGGAAAGATGGAGATAGTCAAACTGCACAGAGAGATCAACATGACAGTTCTGCTACTGGCATCCCCTTGTCCCGTAGTGCAGTTATCTATATAGCTCATGCTGCCGCCTGCTGTCAGGGGAGTTAATGGGGGCGAGCTGTAAAAGAAGGTAACCTGTGGTTGAGTTGCAGCCATATGCATCTGTCAGGATGAGATGATGTCTGACCCTCTCTGCCAGAGCAGTTGTAGTGCCACCCTCCCCATGCCCGCATCCTCCTGTGTAACCACCTGCTATCCCTAAAAAAGAGAAAGTTATGGAGTACTCACCTTGGCAGAATGAAGGAGGTCATTGACCCTCTTACGCCACTGGACATAGTTGCGTTGGGTGACCCCCACGGCTGCTGACTTCCTCAGCTGTCTATATCCAGGCTTGCTTGGTCAGGTGGGAGGACTTCTTTTCGCCATCACTGGGGAAGTGGACTGCCCATCTTTCCCTTGCAACCTGGAGGAAAACCTCCAGGGAGGTATCGCTGAACCGAAGGGCCACCTGGTGTCTTGCTCTTGACATGGCCCCTCTTGGTATCTGCAGTGCTCCTGGACTTCTGAGTCCTTGGTCACCAGCACAGCAGTTCAGCAGCAGAGGGACTCTGCCATTCTGCAAAGGGGGAAAAAAAGAGACCCATGACAGTGTGTAATCGAATGTGTTGAGTAGATGAATGGAAAAGATTTGTAAGGGTCACTATGAGGGATAGTTGTGACACTGCATTAAGGTGAAGGTGAGTGTCAGTGGTGGATGGGGATGTGAGGAGGTGAATTGACAATGAGGGACTGCTGCAAGGGAAGTTGATATGACAAGTGATGTGCAGTAGAAGGCTTGGGAAGGAAAAGCGAGGGGGGTGGGGGTGGTGTTGACTTAAGACGTACATCAGGGTGTACTTGAATATGCCATTGTACTCACCTTTCCTGTCCTGATTAGGTCATTACACTTCTTCCAGCATTGCATCTACGAAGCGTGGCACCACGCTTCTACTGCTAACTTCCCCTGCAATCTCCAGACACGCCTTCTTGTTCTGTGAGACAGGCTTCCTCCTCCTGTCGGCAGGGAAGAGAATTTCCCTGCAGGCCTTTGCAGACTGCAGCATCAGGTCTAGTGAGGCATCTTCAAAGCAAGGTGCGGCCTAGTCACGTTGGGAATCCATTGCTGCCATTTCGTCCTCTGCTCAATTTCTGTGCATATCTATTGGTGCTCCTGAGAGGCTGTTTTTCAGTGCTAAATGTGCTCTAAGATGCGTGTTATCTGGTTGCAAGGTTGAATACTGTTTAAACTGTCATGGCTGACTCAGGAAATGCAATTAAAATGATTTGAAGCTGGAAAAAGAGATGTATCAATGTTGCCTCTTACTGTCATTCACATTAATGAATTCATTGACATTCTTTTGTGAAGTGATACATGCAGATAACAATATTTTGAGTGCACATGTTTGTCCAGTAGATGTGCCTGGATAAATATGGATTGCATCACTGTGCACTGAATTAAATGTATTACCTTTGCCCAGTAGCTTGTTGGTTTGTGTCCCTTTCTGTGATAGTTCAGCTTGCTGAATATTATCCTCAGTACAATGACACATTTTAAACTGAAAACAGTTCATTGCTCAGCTCCTAGTGTCATTTCCTTTCACAGCTTGTATTCATTCAAAACAGAATCTAAATATGCCAAATTATCTCCCGTTATCTCCTTCTACTCCACTTCAAAATCACTGTCTTTTTTTTTTAAAGATGGAAATTATAATAAGCAGATATAATTGCCACACAGAGTGAGTCCTATATTTCTGCAGAATCTGGCCTTTTCAAATCCAATCATTTGTGGTCCATGTCAGTCAGGTGGCAGAGTAGAGACTTTCCATTCCCACACTGGCATCACCAGATCAAAAGATGCCTTTAAGTGTGAAGCCAGGCTACTGTTTTAAGTTACATCAATAACATTTGGTTGTGGGTTGAGTCACTCCAACATAGTTTTGGCAAATAAACAGGATAAACAACTTCAGGGTTGAAGAAGTGGCAAGAATAAGCAACAGAAAATTCATTTAAGGTGAATTGCTGATCTTAGCTAGGATTCTACCAGGGCGTGTTTAGCTTCAATTATCCTGTCCCACTCTTGTTAGGTCCTCCATTACTGGATCAGCTGCAATCAGTTTACCTGCATGCTTTACTATCAGATGAGTAAGCTGGGGGGAATAGAATGGAGTGGCTGGGGGTGGGTGGGGAGGTGGTGGTAAGTGGAGGGGAGATTTATACAACAGATTAGGAATAATTGAACAGCTGTGAGCTTTTGAGCAGAGGAACATATTCATTAAAAAAATTACTTCAGGTACGCTGATAAAGAATATGTTCTTCTTTAGATAAGGGCATTAATTCTGTTCAGGAAGCTAAGGGTTGACCTATTTGCAAGATCACAGAAAAAAGTAGTTCCTTTAAGTTACCTCCAGCTCAATGAAATGAAGAAAATAAGAGGGTTATGAATCTTCAGGATTATAGTTTAAATCCCTAGTGCATGCAATGTTATTTGGTTTAATGAGAAAAGCGAGGAAGGAGTTGACCTTGATTTTAAAAAACGTGGTGGGCAAATAGAATTTGTGACAGCAGCCAAATAGACGTCAGGATAGTTTCACCTATCACTCTCCTTCAGGGAATGTTGCCGGAGTCAGGACATGAGGGAAAACAAGCGACAGAAAAAGGGAGGCACACCAACAAAGAGAAAGCACAAAAGCTTTTTTTTAAAAAGTAATGTGCAATATGAGCTTTTAATCTAAAATTTAATATGGTGAATGATATCCAACAAATACTCATCAATTGCCTTATTGCATTTTTAGCCAGTTTTTCAATCTCTTCGTTAATGTGTACTAAACATTCACAGGCTGTAATTTATTCCTAAATGTAATGGATGCTATGTGATAAATACGCAATATTATGCCTATGGCCTTTTAGTCTGTACCTGAACTTAATGGATAATCTGTAATAGATATTCAGGACTTGTCATTTATTAAGTGAGGCTTTGAGGCGGCTCCCCCGCCACTGGGCGACAGGACCTGACTTTGAATATGTAAATTAAGAAAATTAATACAATTAAATAAACTTGCCTTTGAAATACGTTTATCATTATTTTACTGGAATTTTTCACTTTTCATGGTTACTATGTGAAGCAAGAAATTAAAGGATATGAGTTTTGTAATAATGGATTTGATCTTGTAATTTCCTAGAAGTCAAGTTCCTGATCTTGGCTGTGTCACCATGGGTACAAACAGAGCTTAATATTTACTCACAGGGAGGAAGCAAAGATGTGCCTTTTGTCACCTGGCTACAGTAAAGTCCTGGTAGAAGTCCAGAGCAGCTGGGTTTGGAAGTGATGTGATTCAGAGGGAGACTTAAAAGGAAACAAAATACATTTCAGAAAGGAGTTAATTTCAATGAAACACCATAGTACCAAGCTATGAATAAAATACTGATCGGCCTGCAGGCGAGAACAAAGCATCAACTTCAATATATTCCACAACTGGGCCAAGTTGAATATTCTATCCACATTCAGTGTAGCATTAACAATCTCATCCTCTTTTAGAGCCTGAGCTTGGCACAGTGACATACATTCCAGCTGGTCTGGAAGGAAGAAGGATCAACTCAGTAATAGGCACCCTGGGTCAACTGTAACATAAAATAAATGACTTTTTAAAGCTTAAGAATTAACTTTAAAAAAATGAATGAACCTTAAAGGCACTTGTACGAACAAAATCTTTAGATCATCCTCCGAAGGAAGGTGGATATCATATACCATTATTTAAAAGAAACCTAAATCACTCCTTCAGCACAGAATAAACCAGGACGGGCTGGATTTTGTTGAGGTCCTAATGTCAGGATCCATGGCAGCAGGGAGGCCGGATGGTTGTACTGGCAACAGCCCACTACAGAGCCCGATGTCGGGAGGTGGTGAGGCTCCGAGGTGGCTCCCAGCCACTGGGTGACAGGACCTGACTTTGAATAAGTAAATTAAGAAAATGAATACCTTAAATTGCGATCTTACCTGCTGCCCGGGATCTTCCGAACGTGCCTTCACGTTCCCATCCAGGGAAAGCAGGCGCAACCGAGGTGGGGAAGGGGGGTTCTTAGGATTTTCAGTGTAGTGGGGGTGGGATACGGGGTCAAATATGCATTAATAGTGTATGGGAGGAGGCGAAGGGGTGACCTCTGCACTTTGAACAGTTTGGGGGAGGGGAGGGAAGGTCAAGTCTTGCATGTTAGTCTTTTGGTGAGGGGGAGAGGGCAATTATTATCTGTAGGTGTTATTGGGGGGGGAAGGGGCAATATTTTATATTGTGGTATACTGGGGGGCACAGTTTTAAATATTTCAATGTAGCAGCAGGTCAGGCTGCCCTTTAAAAATGGCACCAGCGCCCGCGCATAGGCAGCTAACACCGTTGCCGGCGTCGCAGAGACTGCCCCCACCATGTGATTTCGGGGGGTGCAGCCCGACCAGCATATGATTTTGAGCCACCGCACGGTAGATCGCGGCGGCGCGTGGCCTGCATGTGCGGGCTGCAATTTTTTCGGCGGCGGGAGAATAAAATTCAGCCTGACTTCTGTAGATTTAAGCTTGTCTTTGTGCAACAATTACAGTAAGCATCTGGAACAAGAAATTAAAGGTACTTTTCAGAGGATTGTATTCTACCTACTTCATATTCACTTCCCCCAGCATGTTGCTGTCCATTAACATAAAATCAAAATACTGCGGAGGCTGGAAATCTGAAACTATAACAGAAAGTGCTGGAAATACTCAGCAGGTCAGGCAGCATCTGTGGAGAGAGAAACAGTGTTAGCGGCCGGAATTTTACGCCACCCCAACGAGCTGGATGGTGGCATAAAATGGAGCAGAAGGCTCCAGGAGGCCTTCCCGACCTGCTTCCGCCTCTGCCTCCCTTTACATAGGATTGGGGGGGGCGAAAAATGGCCTGCCCGCCCCAGGCCAATCAAGGCCCTTAAGTGGTCACATAACGGCCACATAAGGGCCTTCACCTGCCTCCACTCAGATTTTACATGCTGCAAGCGGGCATCCTGGAGCCGGGAAAAGCCACCTGGGAAAAGCAGGCAGCTTCTCAGCGTCCCGGGGGGCCCTGCTCATCGGGCACAGGGTGCCTGATGGAGGGCCGATCCCGATTCCCCAACCACCCCCAAGACCCAACATGCCCCCCCCCCCATTCCCCTCAAACTACCACCCTTGCCTCGCTGGGGCCCAACTGATTACCCCTGGTGACGCAACCAAAACTTACCTTATTTCCCGGCTCCCAGGCATCCTGTTTTCATGCTGGGCTGTAGTCCCAGCAGTGGCCACCGCTCCTGGTGGTGCTGTTGGGACTAAGAGCTGCCGGCCCTCTGATTGGCCAACAGCTCTATTAGGCGGGACTTCCTATCTCAAGCGGGTGCAAGTCCCGCCTCAGAACAATTACAGTCTGGGGACCCGTAAAATACAGAACGGATCCCCAGATGAGATGGAAGCGGGTCCACCACCGACTTTTATGTCAGAGGCCGGCTCCCGTCCGCCCACCGTAAAATCCAGTCCAACATTTCAAATTGACGACCTTTCATCATCTGTTACAGTCCATGTTGCACTGCATTGCCTCCGTTAGCACACACCTCGATATGGTTGTTTGAGTGTCCAGAAACTTGTATTAGAATGTGTCTACGGTCACTTTGATATTTCAGAAATAAAATTAGATGATGCTATGTATATTTATTTATTTTTTGCTGCCAAGCCTGGAGAGGGGCCACAGCCCAACAAAATATGTAGCGAAGGAGTTAAAAATTATTCATACAATATAAAACACAGGGAACAGAAATTAAATATTGGTCAAATAATTTAATAGAACACTTCATCCTTCCACTTCCAGAATAACTAATAATAAAAACATTTTTTGCAAATATGAAAGAGCCATTATTACAACACTCCAAGCTGCTAATGCGTTTATGTGCCTGTCTAACGGGAACTCATAACAATTTTAATATGCTACCTACACAGATGAAATATTAAGACTAACAGAGCCAACATATTCACTTAGTGCTGCATTAGAGGGCACTTTGAGACTAGATATGTATATATTTATTTAAAAAATAACAGCAACAAGATGGATTAGTGGACCCTTAGTTCATATTTTATTGTTTTTAGAGACACAAGTTCAGAAGTAGAAAGCAATCATTATGTAGCAATAATACATTACTTGTCGAGTTACAAAGATATAATTCAATTGATAGCACCTCATGATGCCATAGTCTGCGAGAGAAAAACTGGAGTGATTTATGAATATCTGCAGCATTAATTCTTTTATGGCTTTAAACTTACTTATCTTCTTGTAGAAAATATATCATGAATATTACCTTTTTAAAAAATGCACACTGAGTAGTGCAATGCATTATGTCATGCAGACCCCCACCTGTCAAGAATGAGATGTATTAATTTCATCATATGAACATTCATTTTAAACTGTTGCTGCAGTGATGAAATGGCCTGTTAAACAGATCACCAGACATTTGGGCTGGCAGGACATTTGCATACTAGGAGACGCTGCTTGTGGAAACAAAGGACTATTCCCTGATCCAATTAACGCAAATGGATTTTGATCACCAGACATTGAAGGTGTAAGGAAGCGCATTCTGGGCCCTGCTAAGGTAATACAATCCACAAAGGCAGGAGTGGTAAAGCCAGTCAGTCACATGACTAACTTGCTGGACAATCTGGGGTTTTTTGAATTGTGCCACACAGAAAAGAACTCAGAAGGCAGTTTTACAACTGAAGCTGGAACAAGGAAGCCCCTCTCCTGGCTGGCTCTCTCTCACTTTCTCCCAAGCCACCGGACCCACGGAAGACACGTAAACCTCAAGAAAGAAAAGACTCCGACATCGAAACAGGTTGAGGGGTGAATTGGGCCCCAACGAATAGCAGGACTTACCCGCAACCAAAGACTCCACATTGAACTTAAAGGACAATAAATAACTAACAGATATTGCCTCAAACTTTTCCCCTTTATTCTTTATACTTTTTCTGTCTCTATCTGCATGTGTGTTTATCGCGTATGCATGCTAACTTGGTCGCATCGCATATTCATAGTCGTTAACCGGATTAGAGTTTAAGATTAATAAACTTCCACCTTTCTTGTTTAAATCTAAGGAAACCTGTCTGATTTCTTTGCCTTACAATTGGAACAGTGAACAAGGATTCACTGAAGGGGGAGCTAAAAACAAGGTCTTTCTTAAATTAAACCCTGTTACGGTTAAATCAGGCAAAGGCTGAGAGGGAACCCCTGGACCCCTTCTCACCTGATCGTAACAATTAGAACACGACTTCTACACAGACTGGGGCTCAAACTCTGACTAGTGAGGTGAAAGTCTCTCTCTGGTGACTGGAAGTGAAATGGGTTTGTATAGTTCCAGTCCATTTCCAGATGCTGTACTACATAACACGAGACTATCCATCAATTGACACCAATTAGCACTTCTCTGGCAATATCACTCAGAGGGATCACAAAATAGCTGGTGTGTGAAGCAGGACACGGTTGCAGGTGGAAGTTAGGAACATTGTTGGAGCAGAGTAAAATTAGTTTTATTCTGCATCTAGCCTGTGCTATACCTAAAAGTGGCATAATTTTCAATTCACTGCCAGAGAGTGAAGCTGGTGTAGCACGTCAGGTGCCTGCTATACAAACTACCTCATTTTTTTGACTATTGATTTCAACTGAAAATTGGGCAGTTTCTACAACTGGAGCCTGACATGTAATGCCAGTTTTACGTTTCAGTGAGGAGTTGAAAATGACCTTGAGCGCCAAAAGCGAAAGGGAGTGCTCCACTCCCCCCAATGATAGCCCTCTAACTAACAAGCACAGAATTCAACATTTTAAAAAGAATTATGCACAAAAATGTAAATTTTCATTTTGAAAAGGAAAACAAAACTGTTGGTAACATTGAACCCTAAAGGCACTTGTACAACAATTCCTTTGCTGTTATAACAGGGGCATTAACACATTTTTAGTGTTGTTACAAATGGGCACTATATAACAAGGGTAAGCTTTTCCCACACAAGTAAATATACTCTTCAGTGTCATGATATATGAAATGGTCTCTTAGCTAAAGATGGCTTGTTGCATAACTATATGCGATTACATAGTTGGTAATGATTGGCCGTTACCAGTTTTCTTATTAATCTCTTAAATGTTTGGCTAGGAACTAAGGCTGATAATGCAACAGTATTCCAATCAGATAAGTAGTGACAGGCTATAGAGAAAAGTAAGGTGTAGCTCATTATATTAAATTACTAATTCAATAATTCTGGAATTAGTTAAGTCTGACTATATGAATAATTAGTATCATTAGTATTCAAGCTATGTGCGAGAGCAGCGTGGTGGCAACTCTCCCTTAGATATTCCCTCTCTTATGTCCTTGCCTGTGGGGGTTTTCATTTTTCATAGTTGACATTCCAAACACTAGCAAAGTTCAACTTTGGTTGCACGTTCTCAGTCTTCATTGCACAATTTCTGCTCAGTAATCTCATTATTCTTCAGAATGGTTTCAAAGCAAAAGACAAAAGAAGTGCTGTTGATAGAAATATCCAATTGTATTCTACTACCTACAAAAAAGTAATGGCCCTTGTATTCTATGGGCAAAGTAGAAAATTAGATTTTATTTTAAAGCAGCAAATTTCAGCTTGCAATTCTACAAACACAATTCAGTTTTGCGAATACATTTCCTGTACAAGGATGCTTTTTTGTACCTTTTTCCACCTTGCGAAGAGTCCCAAAGATTGCTGTTGACTGTAATCATTCATTTGGCCTTCTATGAAAGCTTCTGCTTGCTTTTTTTTATTATTTCTTTTCACTTGTGCCTCAGCTAATGGGTGCTGATTTGCTATCCTGTTTGCCTGAGAGTGATTTGGTTTAAAATTACAAATCGGCGAGTGAAATAAAAATGCAAATGAGAAAATAAACTTACCACTGAAATCAGGGCAGCTTGGCTCTAAATTATATATCACAGAAATGATTGCTTTTATTGTGTTCCAAGAGTTTGTTCTTGCAATATGCGTGAGTCATGAGCTTTTCACACCAGCCAAAATTTATGAAAACTGAAACATCAAGATGAAGACCATAGAAGTGACAAGTCCCTATTACAATTTCTGAATTTCTTGAAGATTATGATATGGAATTGGGCCTATATGCATCAACTATGAAATCCGAGGAGCAGAGTTTCTTGGAGACAAAAGTTCATTTTCTAAGGCTATGAAAGGCTTTTCTACTTGACTGTGTGATGGGCAAGGACTGAATCAAAAAGGTTCCTGTAGCAGTAAGAGTAATTAGTTCACATCCTGATGTGATGGTAGATGGATCTTTCTTGCACATGGTGTGACAGAAATAAGCATGTTTGTTTTTGATTTTGTACATTTTCAATTCGCAATTCTCAAGGGCAATTAGGGATGGCAATAAATCCTGGCATAACCAGCAACACCCACATCCCTGAACGAATAAAAAAAACTTATTATTAAAATGGTGTTAGCCTGCTGTTAAAAGACAACTTCATATGTAGATTTAATAATATAATTGTTAAATATGTAGCAGTTAATGTTTTTATATTGTTTTTAACCTTATTTGAACATCAGAAATTTCAGTTATTGTCAAAAAATGATGGGTAAAAGGATCTAGATTTTTTTAATGTGATTGCTTTGGTTTATGTTTGTTTTTTAGTCATAAGTTGTCCTGACTGTTCATTCAGGATCAGTTGTTTTCATTAATCCCAAGTAGTTTCTCATTGGTTGTTTCCTAGTACTTCCCTCACTTTGGAATCATTTACCTCTTCAATTCTAAATTGTTTTATCATGAACCAAGCAAAATGTGATGCAAAAATGTGACAGTAAATATATAACGGTTACAGGAAGCAAGTGTTACACTTCAGGAAATGTATGCAAACACAACATTTTATTATATAACAAAGGGATGGACAGAAAGATGGATAGACAACTAGATATGTGCTATAACCTTGTGTGATTCCTCATTGTGCTGTTGGCTATTTTAAAAAATTTCTCTCTATAAGGCAACATATTTGTACTGACTGTACATATTGGGTGAGAAATTGGTCTATGTTTTGCTGACCTCAAGGCCTCTGCACAAACCAGTTGCTGCCAGACATCGCTGCATTAATAGATCTTCCTCTTGGAATAGAGCATGACTGGGAGAATGAATGCGGTCATGCAGAACAGGACAAGCTGCTAGAAGAGGAAGGAGGAGGAGAAGGGCTCTCAGCAGTAGGCCATATCCACCCAGGGTGTTCAGGGAGCAGTTCTCCTACCTGAACTTCAGTAAGGAACAATGTGTGAGATATCTATGCTTCACTAAGGAGGTCCTCACTGAAATCTGCCACCTGCTGCAGCCACAACTGCAACCTCAGAGCAGGGCAAGACCACATTGCCCGTGGCTGTGAAGCTGACTGTGGTGATGAACTTTTATACATCTGGCTCCTTCCAGGCTGCAGCTGGAGATATTCGCAACATCTCGCAGTTTACCATCTACTGTTGAGTAAGGGAGGTCGCTGATGCTCTCTATTTAAAGAGAACTGAATTAATTTTATACTCTTTTGCCAGAGAAAAGCAGGTTGAGGAGCCTGAGGGTTTGCTAAGATTGCAGGCTACCCCATGGTGCAGGGTTCCATTGGCAGCATGCACACTGCTTTGTGGGCACTACATGAGAACTCTGTATGTGAAGAACTAATTTGAGTGTGATACCAGTAACCACAACCCCGTTCACCAACAATCTCAAGCTCTTTATCTTCACCTCATCACTGACTATCACAGTGGCTTGGCCAAAATGAAAAAATAAAAGCCACCACAAAATAAACATTCCAAACCAAAATTATAAATTAAATTATACCATATTGCATACAAACTTAAACTCTTCATCCTGGTGCATTCCTGTAGTGTCCCCGTCTTCTGAGTGCCTTTAGCTGACCTCGTGCTACTATGCAGTGCTACCCCAGTGGCTGCAGCATGACTGGTGGAAGGCTACTGACTTTCAATGGAGGAGACTGCAGATGGCCTTGCAGGACAACCTTGAGCAACTCTGAGCCTAGAAGGTCCAGCTCCGGACTGCACCATCTCGGTACAAGAGCTGACAGGCAACAGCAAGAGCACTGATAGAGTGGCAGGAGTGGGAAAGTGAATGCTATCATCCTGTGGGAGAACAGTAGGCTCCTCCTCCATGGAACTACTGTCATTCCCCAGGGTGGTGCCTCAGCATTCCTAGTATCTGCTGGAGGGCAGATTGCTGGACTGCTGTGACACCCTGCAAGCCCCTTTGAACACTGGTATCCCCAGCCATGACTTCAGTCTGAGCTTGCACTGCACCTCTCAGAATTTTGGTGGAAGCTGCTTGTGCTGCAATGGAAGTTGAAACATTGATCATCAGATGCTGCATCATGGGTGGGTCCACAAGTGCATTGATGGAGTTGGCCACCAATTGCATGCTGGAAAGAATGGGCCCCAAGCTCTGTGCAAAGCCATGTGCCAAGTTGGAGCTGGATGTTAATTGTGTATCAATTGTTTAATTATATGCAGGTGGAGGGTGTTAATTGGGGTCTTACTTGAGCACTTATAAGGAGACTCTTCATGGGATGGGTGGAGGTTTTGAGTGAGGAGCTACTTGTTTGTAATATTTTTTACTCTGTACAATAAATGTGAAACTGAGTAAAGATAGGCTCTAGCATCATCCTTCCACAACAAGTTTTCTGGAATTTAACACTAGACTCCGCCATGCTCCTTGACATTGAACACAGGCTTTCTGATAGGCTTCCTAATTTTGTTGTGTACACCTCTCAGCCTCCTTCTATAGCTTACGTAGGATATACGGCACAGAAACAGGCCATTCAGCCTGACCAGTCCATGCTGGCATTTATGCTCCACTCGAGTCTCCTCCCATCTTTTCTCAGCTAAATCTATCATTGCTTTCTCCTTTATATTCTAGTCTAGCTTCCCCTCAAATATTTTTTTATTTTATTTATTTATTTATTTATTTAGAGATACGGCACTGAAACAGGCCCTTCGGCCCACCGAGTCTGTGCCGACCATCAAGCACCCATTTATACTAATCCTACACTAATCCCATATTCCTACCATATCCCCACCTGTCCCTATATTTCCCTACCACCTACCTATACTAGGGGCAATTTATGATGGCCAATTTACCTATCAACCTGCAAGTCTTTGGTGGTGGGAGGAAACGGGAGCACCCGGCGAAAACCCACGCAGACACAGGGAGAACTTGCAAACTCCACACAGGCAGTACCCAGAATTGAACCCGGGTCGCTGGAGCTGTGAGGCTGCGGTGCTAACCACTGCGCCACTGTGCCGCCCATTATATATATATAGTATATATTTATACTATTTGCTTCAACCACTCCCTGTGGTAGTGAGTTTCACATTCTCACCACTGTCTGGGTAAAGAAGCTTCTTTTGAATTCCCTATTGAATTTCTTGGTGACTATTTTATATTGATGGCCTCTCGTATTTCTCTTCCCCACAAGTGGAAATGCTCTCTCTGTAACAACTCTATCAAAACCTTTTGTAATTTTAAAGACCTCTATTACGTCACCTCTCAGCCTTCTTTTTTCAACAGAAAAGAGACCTCGTCTGTTCACCTTTCCAAATATATATACCCACGCATTTCTGATATCATCCTTGTAAATCTTCTCTACACGCTCTCCAGTGCCTCTATATCTTCTTTATACTATGACAACCTGAACTGCACACATTATTCTCAGTGTGGTCTAACCAAAGTTTGAAACAGGTTTAGCATAACTTCCCTACTTTTCAATTCTATCCCTTTAATTGCAATAATCAGTTACCCACTAGGTGTGGGCAGGTAGCCCTGCCACCACACCCCAGCACGATCCCGCCTCCAGGAAAACGGCCTGGGGTGGAATGGAGCCGGGGAACCGCCACGTAGGTCGGCGGTGCTATTTTTAGTGTTTGCCCACCTCCATTCCTGGTCCCGCTGGAGGTTGAAAATCAAGCCCTCAGTATCCAAGCTGGTTTCTGCGAGTGGGGAACAAATGATTGTGTGTCTTCATCATCACCGTTGTCTTATTGTTCCTCCACTGCCGGGCCAGGTTGTACTTCTTGGGTATCTGAAAGGAGAAAGGCTGTGATGAAGGGAGGGAAGACAGTAAGAGGTACGTGCTTACACCATCTGCAGTTTGTACGTCAGGGCAGATTGTCGGATGAGGAGGACTTGGGATATGAGACGGCAGATTAGGTATGAGCATGCTGTCATCTTCTGTGGCTTAGCCCCATCGCTGGCCAGGGCCTCAGCAACGGCCCTTCTGAAAATGGTCAGCACCATCCCCTCTGGTAAGTTCCAGCTTCCTTCAGTTCTGCACTACCTTCTCCTGCAAGAGAGAGTGTGTCTGTGAATGTCATGGAATATATTTGGGTGCTGCAGTTGTCAAGGTTGAACAGCTGGAAATGTTGTGAGGCTTGAAACAATGCTAAGCATTGTGAGGGTGAGGTGAAGCATATGCATGTTAAGTAATAGACCTGATTGATAGAGAGTGCTGATAGGTGAGTGATGGAGGCTTGTGATGCAGTTGGCAGGATATGGCTTTCGACCTGCGGCTGAAATTGAGTCAAAGGATCAAGTGGCATCTTTGGACCCTGACATTAAAATATTAATGAGGCCAACACTGCTTGTCGCCTTGACGCTGCTGAAATGCTGGGAGTTAAAATAACAGTGGGTGTGAATGCATCAAGAATGCTGTGGACTGATCACCATTTTAAGTCCCACCTTCATTGCTTCCACTGGGTTAGGCAGGGTTAAAATTGGGGCTACAGATTGGTAAGGAATTGCTCAATTTTGACATCCTGGGAAAGAATCTGTGAAAATAGGAGTCAATGCAACAAATCTTCATTTCAAGGTGTTTGCACTGCAGAGCTGAGGAAAAACCGGGAGGGAGAGACGTTTGGAACTTTGAAGAACAAGCTAGGGCAGTTTTGGGGACTGTGATTTGTGCAGAAACAGGAGACAAGGAGCTGATTAAAACATGAAATGCAATGGCCTGTACTTCAATATAAAAATATGCTGTTCAGTTAAATCCTTAATAAAAATGGTACGATCAATTCACAAGCAAGTGATTGCCTGACTCAGAACCAGCTGACAAAAAACAAACATGCTGTTCAGAATCAGGGCAAATTTTGCTCTCATTATAGTAAAGCTCCTGATTCTTAAGTTCCTGTACTTGTGCGTTGCTGGAATAAATGATTCAGTTTTGTCAAATAGGTACGATGTCAGTCACTGAAATCAATAGATCACAAATTTATTTATCTCTTGGGATTTCTCCCGCCTGTTTAAATTCCAGTCTTGTTTTATCTATTTTAATCTGCTCTTTGAGTGGCAGGAAAAACCTGTGCCACAAGCCGACAGAAGAGAGATATATGATCTGCTATTAATAAACCAACCTAAAACCGTCTAATCACCCATGTGTTGGATTCTTTGTTCTAACATAAAACATCATCACAAAAAGCTTTATTCATCACACAGAAACCACACTGGATGAATGAGATTATCTTCCTCTGTATATTCATAAAATCAATTCGAACAGCTCTGCAGTCAGTTCCTGTTAAGTGAGTACATAGCCACATTAGTATCATTTTCTTCACCAATATTCATGAACCATTTTTATTGCAAGTGACAGATATTTTCTCTTTTTTTTTCTAAAATTGCTTTGCAGCATTGTGGAGAAATTATAAGCAAAGGAGCCTTATAAATGCTCTTGACCAAAAAGGGGCTTCAGACCAATCATTTTGCAATAGATTGATTGATAAGATTGTAAATGGTGCTATTGTGTGTGTGTCTTGGTATTGGGGAAATGTAAAGTGATGATTTTTCAACTGCAGTGCAAATTAAAGCCTGTTGTGCCACCACTAGCTGTAATGACATTATAATTGTTAATGTTTCAGTCTGGATGCCATCAAACATCAACTGCCTGGAGCATACTGGCTGCCAGCATCAGCTTGAGCATTGCTTTCACAGATTATAGTGTCAAGTGAACCTTCAATGAGACCTTTTAATCCCTCCTGAATATCCATTATGTTCTATGCAAGAGAAAATATACAGCGAGCGAGTAAGTTCCTGAATTCTGTCTCATTTGGCACCAGATGTCCACAGCTGTTCAATTTACATTAATACTTTTGCCATGTTATTTTGCTGTAGAAAATGGAGTTGTACTTCCTGGGTATCTGAAAGGAGAAAGGCTGTGATGAAGGGAGGGAAGAAAGTAAGAGGTACATGCTTACACCAGGAAGCAAACTCAGCTCTTGCATTGTATTATTAGCACCAGCAACAATCTCCACATCCGGCAGAAATTTTTAATTTCCCCTCTTAGTTATAATTCATTGGGTGGAATCCTCTCTGACCCATGGGGGTGGAGGGAGGCCTGAAGGCGGGAATTTCAGAGATGTTAGCGTCGGGTCAGCGGGCCAACTCATTCCCACCGCCAGCCGGTCTTCCCGAAGGTGGGTCATCACTGGCAGATGCTACCTGCCCGGCAGTGGTGAGTTGCCAATCTGCATAATTAAGTGCCCATTTGTGGGCACCGCCAGGCTTATTTCACTGAGAGCAAAGCCCGGCAGGTGCCTGGTGGCACCAGGTCTGGCCTGAACTGGGGTGGCGGGGGGGGCCCGCGAGGCCTGCTAGAGTCACCACCCACTGCAGCCATCAGTGGGCTACAACTGTGGCCACCATTTATTTTATTTGATTTAATTCCTCTTCAGAGGGCACCACAAGATGCAGGTACTCTTGCGTTCCCGCTCGGACAGTGGGCCCGATTGGGCCTGCCGGCTCAGGAACCTGCCCGCCATCCTTAATGGGACGCTGGACCGTGAGGCGGCCTCTTAATTGGCAGCCTCCGGGAAGATCTCCCAGGGGGGCAACCTAACAACTGGAGCAGGGTTGGGGCCTGGAAATAGTCCTGTCTCACGCTCATATCCTAAGAGCATAAGATTCTGCCCAATGTCTGCTGAGCAGATTTTTTTTAAGGGGTTGCAGCCATTTCCTTCTCCTATACTGGTGGACATAGGAACATACAAAAGTTAGCAGGAAAAGGTCACTTTGTCCATTTAGTTCATTTCATCCAGCCCAAATGCACCATCGTTCCCCAGCTTTGCAAACTTCTGGATGAGGCAAGACAACACTAAAAAAGCTAAGGCCAACTTCGGAAAACCCTGGAAAATCCCACTCTGACTCCAAAAGTCAATGAAGCAAGCTGCAGGATACGACAGTGACTCATTAATAATTCCAGTTACCCCTCAACTAACTTCTACAACTTGAGATGTCTTCTACTTCCAGGAACTTGTCAGTATTGTTGTCATGTGAATAATTTAACACACCAAGTATCAACATTCAGTTGATGTTGCATCACACATTTGCAAAGCTACATATTACAAATCACAATTAGGGTTGGATGTAAAACCACAATACATTTCCAATGCTTTATGCAAAGGATACAGTAAATGTGTGTCCCATTTTGCCCACATAACAGTCTCAGCATTCCAAAAGCAATTCATTGACAGAAGTGCTTTGAGACTTTTCAACAAACATGGTAATGCTCCAACAACAATATATATTTATATAGGGCCTTAAACATTGTAAAACATTCCAAGGAGTTTCACGTGAGCATTATCAAACAACATTTGACACCAAGCCACACATTCGAGTAGATGGCCAAAAGCTCAGTCAAAAAGGTAGATTTTAAGGAGCAACTTAAAGTAGGAAAGTAGGAAAGGAAGAAAGATGGAGAAGTTCAGGGAAGGAATTCTGAGCTTGGGAGCTCAGCAGCTGAAGGTGTGGCCACCAATGGTGGAGCGATTAAAATCAGGGATGCTCAAGTGGCCAGGATTAGAGGAACACAGGTATTGTGGTGGGTTGTGGGGCTAGAGGTGATTGCAGGGATAGGGAGGGGCAAGGCCCATAGAGAGATTTGAAAACAAGGACGAGATGTTTAAAATTGAGACATTGCTTAACCGGGAGCTGAAGGTGGAGAGAGCAGAGGGGCGATGGGTGAATAGGACTTGGTACGAGTTAGAACAAGAGCAGCAGAATTTTGGATGAGCACAAGTTTATGGAGGATAGAATGTGGGAGGCCAGCCAGGAGTGTATTAGAATATTCAAGTTCGGAGATAATGAATGCATGGATGAGGAATTCAGCAGCAGATGAGCTGAGGCAGGGCAGAGTCCGGCAATGTTATGGAGGTGGAACTAAGCATTCTTGGTGATGGTGCAGATATGTGGTTGGACCTCAACTTGGGGTCAAATATGACACCAGGTTTGTGAGCAGTCTAGTTCATTCTCAGGCAGTTGTTGGAAGAGCAATGGAGTTGGAGGCTAGGAAATGGCGTCTATGGCAGGGACTGAAGTCAATGGTTTTGGTCTTCCCAATATTTAGTTAGAGTTAATTTTTGCTTTTCAAGTACTGGATGTCAGACAGGCTGTCTGACAATTTAGACACAGTGAAGGGGTCAAGAGAGGCGTTGGTGGAGTAGAGCTGGGTGTCATCAGCGTACATGCAGAAACTGATGCTGTGCTTTCAGACAATGTCGTCTAGGCACAGTGTGTCAATGAGAATTAGTTGGGGACCAAGGATAGATCCTTGGGGAACACCAGAGGTAACAGAGCAGTCGTGAGAAGAGAAGCCAGTGCAGGTGATTCTCTGGCTACAATAAAAAATAAAACTTAGCTGGGCCTTTTCTGGCCAGGCAGCTCTAACACTTAGCGACCTGTGGTTCAAATTGAGTCAAATGGAACCAGACGAATGCAGTCCCACCCAGCTGGATGACAGTGGAGAGAAGTTGGAGGAGGATGGTGTGGTCAACTGTGTCAAAGGCTGCAGGCAGGTCGAGAAGGACGAGGAGGGAAAGTTTATCTTTGTTACAGTCACACAGGATGTCATTTGTCACTTTGATGAAAGATGCTTCAGTAAGGGCAAGGGCAGAGCAATTCAAACATGGAATTCTGGGAAAGATGGGCACAGATTTGGGAGGTGACAACACGTAATTTGCCAGGGCGTAGAGGTCAAGAACTTGTTTTTGGAGGAGTGGGTGATGACGGCAGATTTGAAGGACAGAGGGAAGTACCTGAGGAGAGAGAACTGTTGACAATAGCAGCTAACATGGGACCGAGGAAAGGAAGTTGGGTGGTTGGCAGTTTAATGACTATAGGGTCAAGAAAGTAGGAGGTGTGTCTCATGAGAAACATGAGGTTGGAGGAGGCATGAGGCGAGACAGGAGATAAATTAGAGAACGATGTGAGTTCAGAGCTGGGGAAGGGAGGGAAGCGGCAGAGGCAGCTGATCAGATGGTCTCAATCTTAGTGGCAGAGGTACATGAGCTCCTCGCACTTTTATTAGAAGTAAGGGTGTTTGAGAAAGGGCAGAGGGGTTTAAGAAAACATTGTGCAGTAGGGAAAAGAAACCAAGGGTTATGTTTGCATTCCAGGATGATCCTGGAATAGTGAATAGTTTTGACAAATGAGAGCAGGACTTGATAGTGCTTTTTGTGGTCCAGTCAGATCTAGTGGTGAATTGCAAAAGCAGATGTCTGCCATATCCGCTCAAGTCTGCGTCCCTTGGTCTTAAAGGAGTGAACGTGAGGGCCTTACCAGAGAGAATGACTAGGGTGATAGAGACAGAAATGGCTTTAATGAGAATTAGGGCATGAAAAGTGGAGGTGAGAGTGTGGGGTTGAAATTGGTTGATGCAGAAATATATTAAAAGAGGAGTGAGGGGTAGAGAGTTGGAAAAGTTTAGAGAGGGAATCTCAGAGCTTGGGGCCTAGGCAGCTGAAGCCACGGCTGCCAATGCTGGATTGGTGAAAATTGGGGATGCGCAACAGGTTAGAATTGGAGGAGCGCAGAGATTTTTGAGAGTTGTGGGGTTGGAGGATGTTACAGAGATAGGGAGGGGTGAGGCCACGGAAGGATTTGAAAACAAGGTTAAGACAATGTGTTGTGGCTGTTAACAGAATGAAATTCTGTAAATTAGCCCTAGCATTGCAATTCTTAATCAAAAACTATTCAGATGAATATCATTGTAAAACATAAGATTCAAATGGTGTGTTGTGTTTGTGGGCTAAACTGGCTAACTGGTATGTGCCAAAGTTGCAATGGATTGTCCAAAAGCTACATAGTGTTAACCTATTATAATGGAGGGCCAAAGGCTAGACAGTTGCGATCTTGAAAATGCCATTGTAAGTGAACTGGGGGAGAGTCTTTTTTTTCCCGGGGCAGACACAGAAGGAAGTATATTTAGGTTGGGAAATAGGGATGCGGGTAGAGAGCGATGCAAGGAAGTCTTCAGAGATGGACTTATCTGTGATTGACATGATGGGAATAGCAAGGCCACATGGGATAGCAAGGTCAAAGGAGAGGCCATGAATATGGGTTGGAAGTTTATATGGAGGGAGAAATTAAGGAATGATAGGAAGGCAGTGAACTCAGAATAGAGAGAGCATAATGAACTGAGAATTATATATGCCATATAAATGAAATAATTACTATTGATTACAAAATACTGTCTTGGGTTTCAAAGGTTTATTGAAACAATCTAGGTGACATAAATATAGTATCATGCAGATTTGTTTCTTAAATAAAGTTGTAATGCCACTCCTGCTGATTACAATCAAAATGCTTATATGCATACCAGTGAGTTAGATTCAGAGAATTTACAGCACTCAAGGATGTCATTTGACCCATTGGGGGCAATTCTATCCTAACTCGTTGGGTGTGAATCACATGGGATCAGTTGGAACGCTAATTTTACACCCTGACAATGGGGGTCATTTTAACCTGTCACACCAGTTGGGAAACTAACGGGATTGGGTGTAATGTTTTACATCCCCCCCCCCGATTTTATTCTCCCGTGAAGCTATCGAATAATATTGGGTGGGGTGCGAAAGCAGCATTGCACCTGATCCTGTGGGATCCGTATCTGGCGAGTTAGATTAAAATTACCCCATTGTGCTAGACCTGATTCTATACCACAGCAGTCCAAAACTAATCCCACTGCTCTGATCTCCCTCCAATGATCTGTATCCTCCCTAATTCAAGTCAAAAATTTATCGACTTTTCCTTTGAAGAAAATGCAATAGTATCTGTTTCAACTGCTCTCTGTGGCAAAACAATCCAAGGTTTAACAACTTTCTGCCTCAGGCCATTTCTCCTAAACTTTCTCCTCATTATTTGTGACAATTTTAGTCTTTCCTCATTCACCCTATCAAAATCCGTTATGATTTAGAAAAAAAATCAATTACATTTCCTTAGCCTTCTCTGCCCCAGTGAAAATAAAAGGTGCAAAAAGCACCATCAAGCTTTTATCAGCTCAGGTATAACTAGATTAAATGCATTGCCAATCTCATTTATTATATAACTACATCTTTCTCTCAGAAGGCTTTGAACTGGTTGGTTTTTAGTATCTAAACAGAATGGTGCTTTGTGTTGATGGAGAGCTATGTTAGGTCAGACCGTCCTTGAAGTTTTTAAAAACTATTTTAAAGCATCTTTCAACTCAGACAAAGCTGGAGTTTCACAGAAGTTCAGTGAGGTTTTCTGATGTGAATGGGGTGAGCTTACCTAAAAAAGTGCCACAAGGTGTGATTTTGGAGCAAGCTCACTCCTGCAAAAGCAAAAACTTCCATTAAATCCCATTTTCTACTGACAGTGTGTGGTAAATATGGGGTTGTTAAGCACTGCCTCAATCGGCCTCTGCACTGTCTCTAAATTGTGAGACTGCTTGTCTGACATCCTGGATTTCCACTAACTAAATACTGGGAAGACAAATGCCATTGTCTTCAGTCCCCACCGCAAACTCTGTTCCCCTAGCCACCGACTCCATCCTTCTCCCTGGCAACTGACTGAGGCTGAACCAGACTGTTTGAACCTTGGTGTGATATTTTGGGTCAAAGTCCTGGAACTCCCTTCCTAACAGCACTGTGGGTGTACCTACACCCCAAGGACTGCAGTGGTTCAAGAAGGCGGCTCACCACCATCTTCTCAAGGGCAATTAGGGACGGGTAACAAATGCTGGCATAGCCAGCAACGCCCACATCCCCCGAATGCATAAAAGACCCCAAGATGAGCTTCTGACTGCATATCTGCGCCATCACTATGACTGCCTATTTCCATCTCCGTAACATTGCCCGACTCCACCCCTGCATCAGCTCATCTGTAAGTTTCCCCTACGATCCGTGGGTGCATGGCTGCGCAGCAATCCAGAAACATGCTGCGCACAAGCAGCAGACACTTTAAGATGTGTGCGTGCACGGCCGTGCGGCAATCTTAAAGAGACTGCACAGTGCAACAAACAGGCTGCACACAGAAAAGGGAAATTAGAAGGAACATTGCTTCTCTGCTGCTGGAACCCTCATCTGTGTATATGTTACCTCTTGACTTGACTATTTCAATTCATTCCTGGCTGGCCTTTCACATTAAACCCTCCATAAACTTGAGGTCATCCAAAACTCTGCTGCCCGTGTCCTAACTCACACCAAGACCCTTTCACCCATCACCCCTATGCACACTGACTTACGTTGGCCCCTGGTTAAGCAATGCCTTGATTTTAAAATTCTCATCCTTGTTTTCAAATCTCTCCATGGCCTTGCCCCTCCCTAACTCTCTAATTTCCTGCAGCCCTACAATCCTCCGAGATATCTGTGCTCCTCCAATTCTGGCCTCTGGAACATCCCCAATTTTAATCACTACACCATTGACAACCATGCTTTCAGCTGCACAGACCCTAAGCTCTGGAATTCCTTCCCTAATCAGGTCTACCTCTCTTCTCCCTTTTAAGATGATCTTTACAACTGACCTCTTTGACCAAGCTTTTGGTCATCTGCCTTAATATCTCCTTACATGGCTCAATGTCAAAGTTTATTTGATAACATTTTTGTGGGATGTTTTTACTTTGATAAGGCGCTATATAAATGCAAATTGTTGTTGTTGCACTATTTCAAAATTGTTCTGAAGAAAGATCATCGACCTAAAACATTAACCCTGTTTCTGTCTCCCCAGATACTGCCAGACCTGCTGAGTATGCCCAGCATTTTCTGTTTTTATACTAGAGTATCACGGACTGTTGCTTACAGGCAGAGGATCCTTTGAGAAGAGGACTTGTGTTTCCTTTAAAGCACACAAGGAAGGCAACAGTAAACCACCTCATTTACATTTTCTCTAGTCATATTGCTAATTTCTCATGGAAGTTTAAAAAATGGGAGGCTCGTATGAGCAAATGAAGAGGAAAGCGCAGGACTGTGAGGCGTGCAGAAATGAACAGAAGACTGCTTGGGGCAGATCACCACTGTTATCTTGGACTACCAGAGGAATTATTGGAAAGTCAACTACATGCACATCTTAGTTCTCTCCAGTAACTTGGAATAATGACAGACATGCAGATTTGTGCCACCATTCCACCCGATTCTATGCTCTCCCCACTCACAAACCCGCTGCAGGGGAGAGCATAAAATTCACCACCCACCCCAGTCGCAATTTCATGAGCTAGGGCAGTTTCAAGTCATTGAGGAAAGGGCACCATTGGAATCTTAATCTATTCCTTAATGAACTCCATTTCCCTTAAATTATTAGTTATATTTTTCGTCTAATTCATCCTTCATATTTAATAGGGCTAAGAGAAGGACTTTGTTCATTCTCTCCTGTATGTTTTGCTTGATGCGTGTGTGCGCGCGTGTGCACGTGTAGGTGTGGGGTTGACTCACTCTGCAGCAGGTGTTACTATGCAGGGCCAACAGGATGTTTAGCAGATGATGGGACAGGATGGAAAGATGAATTGAGCTTTCTTCAGAAGTGACGAGCTTTTTAGTACGTATTACTAGAAATATCTTAAGACGATTCATAAGTGCTGCAAACACAAAAATATTGGGCTAGAAAAATAACAACATATTATTGACGCATGGGTGTTATTAATGTACAAATGGGTCAGCAAATTCAGCAGATTATGAGATATGCAATGCATTCCAAATCCCCAGAACCGGATGGCCGATTTATGCAGTTCTGCTGTTCGCTTTGGCTGAAATGGCATTTCAACCTTAGCCTCCCCGTTATTTTTAAGATTTACACGTTAATTGCCAATTCAATTTGCCGTGGAAGGCTAGGGGTGGAACTTAACAGTGCGTGCCTTTTTAAAAGATGTGATAATTGTTAATGCAGTGTCAAATAATTAGCTGAATTCCCCCAGACCCGTGGAAGCGGCTTTGGAGGTGGTTGGAAGACACAAGGGAATAAATGACAAAAGAGGCACTTTGCAGCCTTCTGGACTTAACATTGAGTTCAACAATTTCAGACCATAATCTCTGCCCCCATTTTGTTTCCTTTTCTTTGCATGTTTTGGTCTTATACTTGTTTTTCTCATTTTTGCTTTCAGATGGCAGATTTTCATCATCTGCTCTAGGCACATCTTTTGTTTCATTATTTCTTTTTATGCCCCATTACCACTCCCTTTGGCCCTCCACGACTAACTCTTCTGTATTTAATCTCATCTTCGACCCTATCATAGACCTTTCTATTTGTTCTTTTTCCCACCCTCTCTCCTTTCACCTGCTCAAAACCTATTACATCTCTAACTTTTCCCAGTTCTGATAAGAGGCCACTGACCTTAAGCATTAACTCTGTTTCTCTCTCCACAGATGCTGCCAGACCTGCTGAGTATTTCCAGTATTTTTTGGTCGTTTTTACTGTCCCCTTTTCATTTTTCTTTCTGTAACTGATTTGACTCTAATTCACCCTCCCTCTCTGTCATTCCCCTGATTCTTTCTCCATCTTTAAATATCATTGATATTTAATTATATTATATCCCACCGTTCACTAAGCTCCTAGATGTCTTGCCACACCATTATCAGCTTGCACTTCCAGCACGTTAGGGCTCAAATTAAATTTGAGCAGAAGGGTGCAGGAAAAAGGTTAATAATGCCGCACACCATGAGATGCCCCAGGGTGGGAAGTGAAGGGTGTTTGGCTGTGGGATCAATAGCCTGGGATTGGTTTAATATGAGCTGAACCAACAAATCTGCACTGATTTGCTCATCCCAACACAAACCGTCAAATGTCGTATTGTGAAGAGTCCACAATACTCCTGGGAATGCACGAAATGCTATTTTACTGAATACATTGAAAGTGACATTTTGATGCATAGAGAATTCTGTTTGTAACTGAACATCTCAATAGAACATGAAGGTCAAGATCCTTTCCTGTCTGCTAATGTTGCTACTAAATGGACAGAATGACTGTATCCCAGGCAACATCAAATCCATCAGACATTGCGACATGCAGCTAATCAATCTGTAATGAATCCTGCTGGTCTATTGACTTTTGTAATTAAATGTTAAGCAAAGAACATTCTTTTTCCTTCACTTTAATTATACGACTATGCTTCTGTTTGCATTAGGACTCACACTATTCATACAAGTTTCCTCTACAATAAATCTGACTTTTTAATAAGTGTTTTAGCTTCACAAACTACACACGTTAGTTCCTACAGTGGACTGTTTAAAATTTAATCAGACTTTCAAACTCAATAATAAAAACAGAAAATGTTCTGAATACTCAACAATTCCGTCAGTAGCTGAAGGAAACATATTTTGGATCAGACCTTTGAGCGCTGTGTTTCCTCTTTCAGAGGGTGACCAATCTAATTTGCATTTCCAGCTTTTTCTTTGTTTTAGTTTTCAGGTATTTATGTTTTTAATTTGTATTTCTAACTTAGATTTACCTCTCTGTAACTCACCCTAACTTGTTTCACTAGTTTCCTCCAACAGCTGTGGTGGACACAGTAAGCCATTGCTATCTCCACAACTTCCTCACCAGCTCTTTAGCTTGGTCAGTCAAGAGGGAGCTCAGTCTTCTTTGAGCTGTGCTATATGACCTCAACTGCAGAGTTTCTTCTACACATAAAGAACCCAATTTAAAAGGGGGGAGGGGATTCAGTGTACACTAGCCCTGAAGTGGGCGGCCCACCCAAGGTGTCTGGGGATGTGGAGGCCTGGTCCATCTTAATGACTGGGCCTCATTGTCATAACCTGCATTACAGTCCCGGCTGGATACACGATCTGGCTGGCCAGCTGAAGTGCGAGATCGCAGGCAGGAGGCTACAACCCATGACCCGTGGGATTGTTACTTGGCAGTCAGCTAAGTGGCATATCATTGCATAAATGATTTGGACTCGGGAATTGGGAGTAAAATATCAAGCTTTGCAGACGACATAAAATTGGGGGCAAAGTTACTACAAATGTTCCCTCTAGGCTGTGTGGGTTTGTGGGCTTGCAGCAATTAGGAATTTTTTTTTATGGGGATGTGGGCATCGCTGGCTAGGCCAGCATTTATTGCCCATACCTAATTGCCCATGAGAAGGTGGTGGTGAGATGCCTACTTGAACTGCTGCAGTCCATTGCGGGGTAGGTATACCCAAAGTGCTGTTAGGAAGGGAGTTCCAGTATTTTGACCTAGCGACGGTGAAGGAACGGCGATATACTTCCAAGTCAGGATGGTGTGAGGCTTGGAGGGGAACTTGCTGTAAAGTGGGGATGGGGCAAGAGATAACAAAGGAGAAGGTCTAGATAGGACAAGCTCTCAGAGAACAACCGACCAGAAGGTCATGGAGCAAAGGTTGCCCCACCTCCGCTTTACTTGCTTAAAACCTTTCACATTTCTAATATCTGCTAGTTCTGAAGAAGGGTCACTGACCTGAAACGTTAACTCTGCTTCTCTCTCCACAGATGCTGCCAGACCTGCTGAGTATTACAAGCATTTCTTGTTTTTATTTCAGATTTCCAGCATCCGCAGTATTTTGCTTTTATTTTAGAGGGAACGTTGGTTAATACAGAGGAAAACTGCAACAAAATATAAGGCAACGTTAATGTACTTGCAGAATAGGCGTGTACGTGGCAAATTAGTTATAAGTGGTGCATTCTAGAAAGAGGACTAAGGAGGCCATCTACTCCTTGGGGTAGGAGAGCAATGGGATCCAGCGGCACACATTCACAAATCATTAAAAGTAGCAATGCAGGATAACAAAGCCATAAAAATTACAAACACATTACAAACAAAACACTGGGTTCATTTCTAGAGGAACACAATTCCAAAGAAGAGAAGCTATGTTGGACTTACATAGAACCTTGCTTTGAGCATACTGTGCTCAGTTCTGGTCTTATATTACCAAAAGGGTAAGCACTGGAGAAGGTACGAAACGATTTACAAGGATGCTACCAGACTGAGAGGTTATAACAATCAGGAAAGCCTAAACAAGCTGGAGCTCTTTTCTCTAGAAAAGAGAAGGCTGAGAGGTGACCTAACAGAGGTCCTTAAAATTATGACGAGATTCATTAGGGGAGACGTAGAGTAGATGCTTCCACTTGTGGGGAGTCCAAAACTAGGGGCCATAAAAATAAGATAGTCACCAATAAATTCAAGAAGGAATTCAGGAGGAACTCCTGTTCCATCTGGCCCACAAAGAAAACTGAAAAAACATTAAAATCTTGCCGAGGCCTTGTCTGGCACATGAACCCCTTCCTGACAGGTTTGGCCTGATGGGGGAGCCATCACTGCTCCTCCCAATGCAGACCTCAGACCAAATGGGTTGAGTGTCCTGCTCAAAAGAGCAGGTTACTATTCAGGCCCACTGGGAAGGCAGTGGGATCGGAGGGAGTAAGTCGTTCCCCTCAGTTTAATTGTGTCTCCCCCGCCCAACTCGACAGAATGAGACTTGAGCCCACAACCTAGACTCAAGATAGGGCAATCCCTTTTGGTCAAAAGGGTTCCCCATACCTTATTTATTTTCCCATCTTCACTGCTTCTAGACATGGTGTTCTGATGGGCAGCTTATCGGGCCCAAATTGTTAAATAACCCACTTAAATGTTGTACTTAAGATGAACCTTGTAAGAAAGAAATAGAAAATATAAGAGAAAATACCAGTGACAAATTGGACTCGTATATACATGCTTCCCGATCTAGCAAAATAGCAAAAGCTGATTAGCAGCTGCAACAACCCTGATAATCTGACAACTCAAGAATAGCTGTAACCAGAGAACACCAGGAATTAAACTATTGCTATATGCAACATTCCTTCATTTATATTGGAGGGAAAAAATGAGAATGTGCAAATTTTAGGGAAAATCTATCGGCTGGATTTTATTATCCCACCTCCAGGAGTGGCGGAGGGTGTGCAAAATGGCGTCAGTCCCGCCTGTGAGGTTAGTGGCCGCACTGCCATAATTACGCAGCAGGCGGCTATTTAGCATAATGATGGCGGCCATGCCCCACCAATCACATGGTGGGAGCGGCATTGGCGATGCCATTAATGGCACCTCCTGATGTTGGATTGCAGAGTTCCGTCCTCCTCAACACTATCCACTTGTAGAGGTCTCTCCTTCCTTCACATTTGCAGATTGAGCTCTGTTTTAATGTCTGATGTGAAAAAAAATTCCACAAGATAACAATGGATAATTTATCTCACCTTTGCAGGCACCAATGAGTCTTGCCTCAGTGGCGCCAGTTTTTCAATGGCGGGTAAGTGAAGGCACCTGAGTGGCGCACGTCATGCATAAGATTGCGAATGCCTGGTAGGATTGTAATGAATTAGGTTCAAATTCATGCAAAACAGTACATAACAGATTTAAATTACCATCTTGTTGCATCGCGGCAGAGGTGCCGCCACAGAACTTGGCTGCCTCCTAGAAAATCGGAAACCGGCATTACAATGTCAGGTTCCGTGTCGGACAACTCCATGCTGATTCTCTGGCCCCTCTGCCAAACAAAAACTTTCTAACAGAGCAAAAAATCCAGCCCTATGTGTTGAAGGGAGAGAATCTGGGGCCCTGCTCTGGTCCATGTTGCTCCAGAAAAAGTTGAACTTTTAAAATCAAAAATTCTGCATTCTGGCTAATTTTATATATCATAGTTCATAGACTTTTAATCACAAGTTTTTAAAAAGAGTTTTAAAGAAGTAGTACTTCTTTAATTGGTAGTATTTGCTGTAAAATTAACATCAAACCAATTGAATGTCAATAGTTTATTTTGGACGATTTTTTCTAAACACAAACCGTTTTTTAACTCTTGATGTCATGGGATGATTTATGTCACCTTCGTACATGGAGAACCAGTGAGAACTGCATTTTAAACTTCTCCGTTCCCCAATTATAAACTCTGTCTCGATTCTATATGTTCCAATGTGCATAGTAAAAACTTCTTAACACACTACTGGGCGGCACAGTGGCGCAGTGGTTAGCACTGCAGCCTCACAGCTCCAGCGACCCGGGTTCGATTCTGAGTACTGCCTGTGCAGAGTTTGCAAGTTCTCCTTGTGACCGTGTGGGTTTCCTCCGGGTACTCCAGTTTCCTCCCACAAGCCAAAAGACTTGCAGGTTCGTAGGTAAATTGGCCATTAGTATAGGTAGGTGGTAGGGAAATATAGGAACAGGTGGGGATGTGGTAGGAATATGGGATTAGTGTAAGATTAGTATAAATGGGTGGTTGATGGTTGGCACAGACTCGGTGGCCGAAGGGCCTGTTTCAGTGCTGTATCTCTAAACTAAACTACCTGCTTCCAATGCTCTTATACAATTACTGCACAACAATAACACAAAGAACCCACTATTTTTTCAGTGCCTCACAATTAAGAGATCAGCCATCCTATTTCCAAGCACTTAACTCATCACCTGTCTCATGATACCATTACAGCAACAATTATGTGCCATTGAGCACACAGCAGCAACCACATAATACTCAGAATGTCTTTTCTCCTCCTTCTTTCCAATCTTCTCTCCTTATTCCCTGATAGCAGGTTTGAGTTATGATTCAACAGCCAGCCACAGCCTTGGGTACATTGCCAAAGTGACCATGTTTTATATTTATATCACAACAGTGTGTATCCGCAGGCTACTCTGTCACAGGGGGCACCAAGAGCTGAATCTCATCCTGGATCATGAACATGGGCAGAAAACCCATTAGAATTTTCTCTTATTCGCCTTCCCTATTAGCCAGTGATATATAGTGAGCTATGCTGTACCCACATCATTATGCTTGAAGGCTCAGCCAATGATGCTGGAGCAAAGGGAGCCAGCAAATGCGGAGAAAGCCATAGTCAGAGAATCAGAGAGCACAGGAGAAGAGATAAGGAGGGGGAGGTTGTAGAGGTATGGTGGGGTGAGGTCATGGAGGAGTTTGAAAATTGAAACAAGGATTTTTAATTTGATCCATTGGGAGATTAATGTGGATGATGCTGATGAAAACTTCAATTTATGAAAGGGAAATCATGTTTGACAAACCTGTTAGAGTTTTCTGAGGATGTAACTAGCAGAATAGATAAGAGGGAACCAGTGGATGTGGTGTATTTGGATTTTCAGAAGGCTTTCAATAAGGTCCCACACAGGAGGTTAGTAAACAAAATTAGAGCACATGGGATTGGGGGTGATAGACTGGCATGGATTGAGAATTGGTTAACAGACAGAAAACAGAGAGCAGAAATAAACGGACCATTCTCAGGCTGGCAGGCTGTTACTCGTGGGGTACTGCAAGGATCAGTGCTGGGGTCACAGCTATTCACAATTTATATCAATGATCTGGATGTGGGGACCAAATATTATATTTCCAAATTTGCTGATGACACAAATCTAGGTGGGAATGTGAGTTGTGAGGAGGATGCAAAGAGGCTTCAAGGGGATTTGGCAGATGGAATATAAAGTGGAAAAATGTGAAGTTATCTACTTTAGTAAGATAAACAGAAATGCAGAGTATTTCTTAAATGGTGAGAGATTAGGAAGTGTTGATGTCCAAAAGTGTTGATGTTGGGCGGCACAGTGGCGCAGTGGTTAGCACCGCAGCCTCACAGCTCCAGCGACCCAGGTTCAATTCTGGGTACTGCCTGTGTGCAGTTTGCAAGTTCTCCCTGTGTCTGTGTGGGTTTCCTCCGGGTGCTCCGGTTTCCTCCCACATGCCAAAGACTTGCAGGTTGATAGGTTAATTGGCCATTATAAATTGCCCCTAGTATAGGTAGGTGGTAGGGAAATATCGGGACAGGTGGGGATGTGGTAGGGATAAGGAATTAGTGTACGATTAGTATAAGTGGGTGGTTGCTGGTCGGCACAGACTCAGTGGGCCGAAGGGCCTGTTTCAGTGCTGTATCTCGAAACTAAAAACTAAATATAATAAAAGGACCTGATATCCTTGTTCATAAATCACTGAAAGCTAATATGCAGGTGCAGCAAGCAATTAGGACAGCAAATGGTATGTTGGCCTTTATTGCAAGAGGATTTGAGTACAGGAGTAAAGATGTCTTGCTGAAATTGTATAGAGCCTTGGTGAGACTGCACCTGGACTGTTGTGTACTGTTTTGTTCTCCTTACCTATGGAAGGATATACTTGCCATAGAGGGAGTGCAACTAAGGTTCACCAGACTGACCCCTGGGATGGCAGGACTGTCCTATGAGGAGAGCTTGAGGAGACTGAGCCTATATTCTCTAGAGTTTAGGAGAATGAGAGGTGATCTTTTTGAAGCATACAAAATTCTTACAGGGCTCGACAGGGTAGATGCAGGAAGGACGTTTCCCCTGGCTGGGGGCTCTAGAACCAAGGGATACAGTCTCAGAATAAGATGTAGGCCATTTAGGACTGAGATGAGGAAGAATTTCTTCACTCAGCAGATAGTGAATCTTTGGAATTCTCTAGCCCATAGGTCTGTGGAGGATCAGTTATTGAATATGTTCAAGACACAGATCGATAGATAGCTAGACATTAAACATATCAAGGGATATGGGACTAGTGTGGGAAAATGGCGTTGAGGTAGCCATGATCTAGCTGAATGGCGGAGCAGGCTTGAGGGGCTGAATGGCCTACTCCTGCCCCTATTTCCTATGTTCTGATGTTCCTAAACTGAAACAAGGCAGCTGTTAATTCAGGCAGCAGCTGCAATGGTGTCATGATAGTTGACGAGTCAGAGAAAGGGGAGTTGGGTGTTAGAGAATGAGTTGGTAGAAGCTTGGGGCAGCTATTTCCAGAGCCAGAAGGTGAGAATAGGGAGGTTGGAGGTAGGCAGGGATATATGAATATTGAAGGAGATAGGGATAAGATAAGAGATAGCTGTATTATTATACATCAGAGGTGGTGAGGCCAAGGGAGAAGGGAAGATTATGAAGGCAGCCATGGGTTTGGGAGTTGATATTAAGGATGAAGTTGAGTGAGGCCAGAAGGGCAGAGAAGTCAGAGGAGGGAAAGCATGGATAATTAGATGGAAGTTGATGTCTTTGAGGATGGGTAGTCACTTGGTCCATAGTTCGTCAGCTGTATAGGTGAATTGAAAATTCAGAGAGTAAGTTGTTATGGACCTTGCAAAAGTGTTGGACGATAAGGATCTTGAATGAAAAATAGAAAGGATGGAAGAGACTGGAACTTGAAGAGGAAAACAAGCTCCAGGAGTAAGGGGAGAGGCTGAGGTGGGACAAACTCAGCATAAACTGGGAACTGAATCCAAGACTTTCTAGTTTGTATTGCCTCGTGCTAGTACGACAGTGAGCAATATCATTACACACTAATCGATAAAACTAACAGGTATTGGGGAAAGCCAAGGAATTCTGTTATTCTTGATATCAAGATACCTGAAAGAACTGGTGGATCATTTTACCCTTCAAAGTGAACTCACCATCATCATCGGCAATCCCTTGTGTCAAGGATGATTCTTCCTTGTGGATGGAAAGTGAGATGTTAGTGTTAGCTGTCAGTCCGCAGCTGGCTTATGAACCCTATCTTAGCCTTTCAGGCTCTCCCAAAGAGAGGACATTGGTTGTCAGCCAGTGGAGATGATGGTGGATTGTTGGCTCGAGCAGCTGCCCTCTCTTTGCATCTCTCTCATTGTTCCCTCTCAGTGACTGCTCTTGTTGATTGGAGGGTCCTGACACCATTTTTGATGATGGGTTGCCATTTTGGTCACGAATGGGCATCTGCTTCCCAGGTGTTGGTATTAATAGAGCAGACCTTCATGCAGTCTTTGAGATTGTCTTTGAAACGTTTTCTTTGGCTCCCGTGTAAGTGGGCTCCCTGACGTAGTTGAGTAAAGCACCTGTTTGGGCAGTCTTGAGTCAGGCATTCTGACGACATGTCCCATTCATCTCAGCTGATGTGAGGTTTTCATGGTCTCTATACTTAGCATGTCTGTGGCTTGGAGGACGCTCATGTTTGTTCTTTTGTCCTCCCACATGATTCGCAAGAGCCATCTAATACAGCGTTGCTGATGTTCTAGGACCTTGATATGACATCTAGAAGCTGTCCAAGCTTCAGCACCATAGAGAAGGTTGGGGAGAATAACTGCCCAATAGACTTTGAGTTTAGTATTGGAGCTAATATCATGATTCTTGAAAACCCGAGTACGTAATTTGTCACAGGCTGAGCTAGCACATTGAACTCGATGGTGTACCAAGGAATTCTGCTATTCTTGATATCAAGACGCTTGAAAGAACTAGGGGATTATTTTACTCTTCAAAGTGGATAATCCAGGACCTAAAGGCAATGTAGAGAACAATAAATAGATGGATCATCTGTGAGAAATGAATTGATAAACTAGAGCTCTTCGGCCTCAAAGAGACATCAAAGAGGGAAACCTATAAATATATAGATATATATAAATATATATAGGGCAGAGATTTAAAACTATTAGTTGCAGTTATATAGCAAAAGTTATTGCAATTTGGGAAGCATGGAAGTGGAGTTGGTTGAAGCACCAGGAGTTTCTCTGCAGTATAGGCTGAGGAGCCAGGAGATGAAAAGTTGAGGTTACAGAGACACCACTGGCACGATGATGGAAGTGCAGTTACAAAGGAGGTTTCCATTATAAATATGGACATAGGGATTTCTAATAAGAAAAGTTGACATAGAAGTGTGTCAGAAAGTGACAATAGGGAGTAAAGTGTTTCAGGCAGGAAGTGCACAATATTTTAATATATTATAGATTAGAATTCTACAACCCATTTGTCGAATAAAGATTCGGATAAAAAAATTATTGAAGTGTTTTTATTCAGGAGAGCAGAGCAGTCTTGCCCATTCCCCCTGCCAATTCTGGCCTTTTCACCCTGGGTGAGATGATTAGACTACAATTACATGGTTCTGTCCACCTACAGCCTTGATCCTGATTGCCCTGCAGGACGTGGTGGTAAGGTAGAAACAAGGAATTGGCTATTACCTGCCTGAGCGGGAGAGGAGGCAAGACTAACAGGATTAGGAATGTTGTGCTGGATGTCGTTTTTTTAATTTATTCATTGGCAGGATATGGGCATTGCTGACAAGGCCAGCATTTATTGCCCATCCCTAATTGCCTTTGAAAAGGTGGTGGTGAGCTGCCTTCTTGATCTGCTGCAGTCCTTTTGACGAAAGCACTCTCACAGTGCTGTTAAGCAGCGAGTTCCAGGATTTTGACGCAATGACAATGAAAGAATGGTGATATAACTCCAAGTCTAGATGGTGTGTAACTTAGAGGGGTACTTGGAGGTGGTGGTGATCCAGTATGCCTGCTGCCCTTGTCCTTCCAGGTGGTCGAAGTTGTGGGTTTGGGAGATGCTGTCAAAGAAGACTGGGCAGTAGGACAGATCTCCCAATTTTTCCACAAGTCCCTTGACATTAGTAAGGGTCAGCGTGGCTGGGTATGCCATTGTTGTGTCAGAATCCAATGCCTAGGTTGATGCTGAGTTGGGCAACAGACATAGTTTCACTAAGCGCAGTGTTTCAGATTGGACAGGCTTTAATATCAAAGGAGACAAAGGCAAATCTTAAACTTATCAACATAACAGACCTTGGTGTTCCAATCTTTCCTCCGAAAAAAACCGACACTGTTTGGCGTATAAACAACATCTCCTACTTAATTCATCTTGGAATGTGGGCGTCACTAGTGAGGCTGGCAGTTATTGCCAATCCCTAGATACACTAATAAGGTAAAGGTGGACCATCTTCTTGAACCACTGTGTAGCAGTTTGATACAACTGAATGGTGTTTTAGGCCATTTCAGAGGGCAGTTAAGAGTCAACCACATTGCTGTGGGTCTGGAGTCACATAAGGCCTGTCCAAATAAGCACAGCAGATTTCCTTCCCTAAAGGATACCATCTGATACAGACAGCAACCCCCACAATTACTGATATTAACTTTTTATCCCAGCTATATCTAATTCACTAAATTCAAATTCACAAACTGCCATGGTGGGATTTGAACTCACCTCTCCTGTTTATTAGTCCAGTAACAAAACCACTATAGTACAATAGCCTTGCAATATTTGAATTCTTAAGAATAATTTGAAAAAAAACCTCACTTTCCAACAGGTCAGATAAAGTCATCTAAGATTAAAAAAAGGATTATCAATTTTATTTAAACTATAATGAGACTGGGCTTAGTTAAACACTGTAGCTTCAAACTGATAATAGAAGGAATTTATGCAGCATTGAAAATGATGAACTGTTATGTTCATCATTCCCTGGGGCGATATCACTCTTTTGTGGCCTGTTCCAGCTGTTTGGAAATAGGGCTGGCTTAGATCGGCTTGTAAAGTCTGGAAGCAGCACATTGTTAAGGGATTCCAAAAACAGGTTGCTTTAGGCATCTGGGAGGGAGAAGAAGGCATTTTCACAAGTGAATTTAACACAGGCTGGTGAAGGAATACCCTGTAGTGTCCTTAACCTTGAATAATCATCTTGCAACATAGCCCTGTAATTTAATTTTAAAATAAATTAAAATTCACTACACGGTAGTTGGCCTTTTAGTCAAAGTGACCTTAATGTTCTGGGGATGTAAAGTAGAAACAGAATCTGTTGTCATCTAACCTTATCCCCTAATACTCTGCTGTTCTTGCTGCTCGTGGAGAACAATCAGGGAGGAAGGGGCGAGCAGAAAGGAAATACAGGATATTGAAGCTAAGTTATAAACTTGGAAATATTCATAAAATGGTGGCCCTGAATTTAAGCCTGCCATCTTATCATGAATTTGATTCAATTGTGTTATTGAGTTTTACCCTGGAGTTAAGGGTTTCTAGAAAGTATAAGGGTTTCAGGTCTGCTGACCTGATTTGTTGGTTTGAGAACACTGAGGTCCTTATAAGCAGAATGTGTCTACAATGATGACAACTGCTTGCATTTATATAGCACCTTTAGTGTAGTAAAATGTCCCAAGGTGCTTCACTGGAGTGTTGTCAAACAAAATTTGGCATTACAGTTTCATTGGTTGGTCATTGCTGAGGGAAAATTTAAGAGAAAAGCTTTCTCAGCATGGCTGGTGTGTTCACAAAGGTGTTGGAGTATAATGAGGGAAAATGTGAAATTGTCCATTTTGGCAGGAAGAAAAAAAAAGAAGCATATTATCTAAATGGTGAGAGACTGCAAAGCTCTGAGATGCAGAGGGATATGGGTGTCCTAGTGCAGGAATCACAAAAGGTTTAGTATGCAGGTTCAGCAAGTAATTAGGAAAGCTAATAGAATGTTATTGTTTATTGTGAGGGGAATTGAATACAAAAGTTGGGAGGTTATGCTTCAGTTATACGGGGCATTGGTGAGACCACATCTGGAGTACTGTGTACAGTATTGATCTCCTTATTTAAGGAAGGATGTAAATGTGTTGGAAGCAGTTCAGAGAAGGTTCACTAGACTAATACCAGGAATGGGCAGGTTGTCTTATGAGTAAAGGTTGTAAAGGCTAGGCTTGTATCCGCTGGAGTTTAGAAGAGTAAGAGGCAACTTGATTGAATCATATAAGATCCTGAGGAGTCTTGACAGGGTGGTTGTGGAAAGGATGTTTCCTCTTGTGGGAGAATCTAGAACTAGGGGTCACTGTTTAAAAATAAGGGGTCGCCTATTTAAGACAGAGATGAAGAGAAATGTTTTCTCTCAGAGGGTCGTGAGTCTTTGGAACTCTCTTCCTAAAAAGGCGGTGGAAGCAGAGTCTTTAAATATCTTTTAAATATCGTCAATAGATTCTTGAAAAGCAAGGGGGGTGAAAGGTTATCGGGGGTAGGTGGGAGTTGAGGTTACAATCAGATCAGCCATCATCTTATTGAATGGCAGAGCAGGCTCGAGGGGCTGAGTGGCCTACTCCTCCTCCTAATTCGTATGTTCCAACAAAGCAACCTCTAAATCCCACAAAAGTTCGATCTGGTTAATCAAGAACAGAGAAGAAACTCAAACCTTTAACTGAAGCCATGTGTTACACTTGCAAATTTGACCTACAAGAAAACAAACAGTATCTCTTGCAGGAATTTAATTTACAACCATGCTTGCATTTAACATTAATTAACAATTAGTGTCTGGAGCAGTCAGTGAATTGGGAAATTAGTTGAGGAGAAACGTTTTTTCAAAAAAATAAAAACTACAGCAAATTCAATCAACTGTACTTTCTCAGGATTCATCAGAACATGGCATGTGAAACCACAAATGTGCTGTGGGCTTCTGAAGAGATTCCTGTATGTAATGGTGAGCCCACTTCAGCATGGAATGGATGGGAAAAGTCCCACACAGAACTATCTGTAAGGCAGCTGATAAAAAGTATTTTATAAAAGTTCATTTAGTAGGTGTGGGACTGTAATTAATTGCCCTTGGATCGGTTATATTCCCTTAGTGGGGGTGTTTCAATTTTAATTATCGTCCCACCTGCTATAGTAATACTGAATGCCAGGAACAGCCACAGGAATATCTACCTTTAAAGAGTCTGACTAATTGAATTCTTCACATTGTCTTCCCTGTTGTATCCAGGCACCATAAATTGACATGTTTTGATATGCCATTACTAGATTGGTGTCTGAGTGGTCCACCACGTTATTGAAGGACTGCCTCCGCTCATACCCGAATGCAGCATACCTCAAACCCTAAAAGGAAGATTCCTCTAGTTTCCATTCTGTTAAACTGCCCATTTCCACTTGCATAACAATGCATGATTTTGCTCCTACCTCAGCTCATCTGCTGCTGAAACCCTCATCCATGCCTTTGATACCTCCAGACTTGACTATTCCAATGCACTCACGGCCAGCCTTCCATGTCCTGCTCTTTGTAAATTTGAAGTCATCCAAAACACTGCTGTCCATGACGTAACTCGCTCTAAGTCCCATTCATCCATCACCCCTGTGTTTGCTGACCTACATTGGTTCCCAGTAAAACAATGCCTCAAATTTTGACATTCTCATATTTGTTTTCAGATCCCTCTATGGCCTCGCTCCCCTACCCCATCTCTGTAATCTCCTCCAGCCCTGCAACCCTCAGATCTCTGTGCTCCTCAAATCCTGGTCTCTTAAGCATCCCTGATTTTAATCGCTCCACTGTTGGTGGCTGTACCTTCAGCTGTCTAGGCCCTAAGCTCTGGAATTCCCTCCCTAAACCTCTCCACCTCTCTATCCTCCTTTAAGTCTCTTCTTAAAACCTACCTTTTCGTTACTGGCCCGAATATCTCCTTTTGTGACTCAATGTCAAATTCTGTTTAATGAGGCTTCTGTGAAGTGCCATGGAATGTTTTACTACTTTAAAAGTGCTGTATAATTACAGGTTGTTGTAGTAACTGTTGCTGAATCAGTTAGCACAAGTCACAAAGGCCACCTCTGCTATTCACAAACCAATTCTTCACAGAATTCCAATAGCTCACTCAACTTTTACAATACCAGACCCCAGTGTCGATCACCATGGCAACTGTTATGCAGCAGCATCCAGGAATTCTCCAACCATAATGATTGCATAGAGATGATTGTTATTTTTCCCAGGATTCCTTACTGAATCTGGTTACCAAGGGAACTACCTTCCAAGAAGGACTGAATAAATAAATATGTCCCCTTGATCTGCCAAAAGTAGTGTGCTGCCCTCCTGTCATTAAAATATTCAGAACATGGTTGTCATAGTTATGCTGCTAAGTGTACTCTTTGTTTGTGATTATACATTTATTTAAGGTGAATGTACATAAACAGAGAAGAGTTCTAGCTGGTTGTCAGCAGTTTTTAAATCTGTGATTCTAGCCAGAAATGTATTTCATGACCTAGCTGCTTTTCCGTGACCAAAAGAACCTGCTCAGTCTTTTCACCTTTGCTGTGAGACATTGGCCTAAACCTGTGTGGATGTTTGAAGATAGATGGCCAAGCAGAAACAACATGGTGGGGGGAGGGGGGGGGGGGGGAGGAATAAATTGGATAGCCCCCGAAAATAGATGTGGAGATCAAGATGATCCCATGCCCATTGATTGCAGTGCAGGAAGCATGCCAACTTCGTGCTGCCAGCTCATTTCAATGATTAATGTCCAGCCAGCGCCAACTGCATTGTTGATTGGCTGGACGCATCAGCAGAGGATCAATATCGTGAGTGGCTAGCAACATTAACGCTAGCCAGTATCTCTTAAAGCCAGAAGGTGGGGTGGGAGGAGATGCATCGTGGCTGGCAGTCGTGCATTGAAGAATGGCACAGGATGGGAGAGATCAGGCTCCAAGGTTTTCGGACGCTGCACTGGAGGCCTTGGTGGAGGAGGTGGACAGGAAGAGATGCCCTGTATCCACAGGAGGCAGTACACTCCAGACACATAATCAGAAAGGCAGTGGGAACAGATAACTACGAATGTCAATGTCAGGAGTCAACTCCCTAGGACTTGGATGCAGTGCCGCAAGAAGCTCAATGAGCTCAGACAAGTGGTCAAGGTCAGGAAATGCTACCTCAAATGCCATATCCCACCAACTGCACTACTAGCCTCAGACATTGCTCAATTCACCACAACCCCATCACTCAGCTATCAATAATCTCCAACAATCAGGACTCAAACTTGACATTCATATGCTCCACCACACTGTCCACACTTAGAACTGTTGCAAGCCTCACACTCCCCTCTCACACACTGTTGGCTATTCAACCATGCCAGTCACATCATCCAAATAGATTGCACAACACTCACTAACACACTTCTCTTTCTTGCAGGAGAAGGTGGCGCACAACCGGATGTAGCAGGAGATACCCAAGGGGGACAGGCTAGCCTGCATATCCTAATTCCCATGGAAGAGATGGTACTGGCTTTTATTGGGACAGCCATGGTTGATGCCTTGGCCAGTGGAGGGGTTGAAACCATTGAGGATGACGATATCCTCATACCTAATCCTCCTTCTCTAATCCCACCTCCCGTTCATCCCACAATCTCTTCTGATTTCCAATCTACAGATTGTTAGATAAATCTCCAAGCCTGTTTGTGAAGAAGACACTGAGACTAGGATGCTTTGGTGGAGATTGTTTATTGCTTGTCACAGAGCTTACTTCTGCTCTCCACATAATACCACCAGTCAGTGCTGGCTGGCTCTTTATATATACACACTTGAATTCAATGAACTGATAACACCCAACACCTGTTAACCCTGTTATCTTGAACTACCAGGTATTTATCATCTATCAACAGAACTTCAGACCCTAACACAGATGGTGTAAAAGCATGCACCTCTTACTTGCCCCCACTCCCCATACCACAACCCTATCCTTGTGCCTTTCTCCTTTCAGCTACCCAAGAAATGCAACCTGGCCAGGCAGTGGAAGACAGCAAGAAGACAGTGATGATGAAGACATACCATCACTCGATTTCACACTCGCAGCCACTAGCTCAGTTACTGTCACTGCACGTAATTTACAGGAGAGCATAGAGGCATAATCTGCACATGACGAGTTATCAGGCCATGAGAACCTTGCAGCCAGGGCATGGAGAAAGGATAGAACCCAAGTACCAGCTCGCCAGAGGGTGAGGTCACACACAAATTCTGCTGCAGAGGACTCAGATGAACATTTTGATAGGAGCCCGTCCTTTCCAATATGGAAGTGATGGCCAACTCCCTCAGCATATTTGTGGACCCAACCATGAAGCAACGTCTGATGGCCAATGTCATAGCTTCCATTGCAGCACAAGCAGCAGCCACCCAATGTCTGAGTGCTGCAGTGGAAGTTCAGACAGCAGCCATCATAGCTGCAGGTACCAGTGTTCAAGTCACAGTAGTCTAGCAATCTATCCTCCAACAGATTACTAGGATTTGAGGTCCTTCCCCGGGGGAGTGCCAGTAGCTGCGTGGAGCATAAATCTGCTGTCCTGTCTCATGAAGGCAGCAGTTATCCTCCCACCACTGCTACTCTGCCAATGCCCTTGCTGTTACCTGTCAGCCAGCCAGCCCAGATTGCTGCTGCCCACGGTGGGATGGCGCTGCCACAGTGGGGCCTTCTAGAATGAGAGCTGCTTGAGCTCATCCTGCAAGGCAATCTGCAGTCTTCCTCAGTGGAAGTTAGCAGCCTTCTACCAACCATGCTGCAGCTACTAGGGTAGCATTGAGTAGGAGCACGACAACAGGCAAAGTCACACCTTCTCAAGGGCAATAGAGATGGGCAATAAATGCTGGCCCTGCCAGCGACATTCACATCCCATAAATGAATTTTAAAAAACTCAGGGAATGCATGAGGGTGGTTAGTTGACTTGTGTATGCAATATGGCATGATTCTATTTAGAAATTTTCTTTGAAAGGTTTATTTTGTGGCTGCTTTTATTTTTGTATTTTGGCCATGGTGTTGATCAGTGACAAAGGGAAGGGAAGATGTGGAACTCTCTGCGAATGGGGATTTGGCGGTGTATTTACTGGTATTGCAGTCACGGACAGCCTGGCCAGAAATGGGCTGTCTAGATTACCTGTTCTCTTCCTCTCCATGTTTCTGCTCCTCATTCTCCTCTGCTCTTCAGCTGCTCTCTTCTGACTGGCAGCAAGGGTAGTCCCCTCATAATGACAAGGTTGTGCAGCATGCAGCAGACCATCACAAATCTTGAAACGTCTCTGTCGAGCACTGCAGAGCTCTTCTAGAATGGTGGCAGGCAGCAGAAGTGTTGTTTCAACATTGCAATGATCTGCCCAATCACATTCCGTGTGGGAGTATGATTTTTTATTGTATGCATGTTGTGAAAGTGTGCATGTGTTGTGCACCAGAGTCATCAGCCATATCGTCAGCGGATAGCCCTTGTTGCCCAGCAGCCACACCTTGGCTTGCTGTGGTGACTGAAATGCAGCTGGCACACGATCCCTCTAAACTGTGCAGAAACCCAGAATGTACTACACAGGGAACAAACAGGCTGTAAAAGCAATGTTCCCTTTAAGATGAGCACATGTGCAGCTGTGCAGCAATCTTAAAGGGACCACGCAGAGCAAACAGAAATTAGAGGGAACATGGGCTGGCACAGTAGACTGCTGCAGCATGAAAGCATCATGACTGCTGCCAGGATACTGGGCATTGATTCCACCCCCCAGGGAGTGGAATTCCTTTCAATTCTGAAAAGCCGTGTGCTTGCAGTCAATGGCACCCTGCTCTATTGGGAAGCCTGAAATTCTAGTGAAGCCATGTATTCGTTCTGCTTGCTTGTCCCTGGCAAGTGGGAATGAAATGTTGTTAGCTCTTAGGAGCTTCAGTGGATGGCAAACTGCAAGATGTTGCCGATATTTCCGGCTCCATTTGGAAGGATCCAGATACATAAAGGTTCATCGCCACGGTCACCTTCTCAGCCACTGGTAGTGCAGTCCTTCTCCTGCTGAGGTTGCAACGATGGCTGCAGCAAGTAGCAGGTTTCAGTGAGAACGTCCTGACTGAAGCGCTGGCATCTCACATATTGTTCCTCACTGAGGTTCAGCTGGGAGAATTGCTCCCTGAACATCCTAGGTGGATACGGCCTCCTGTTGAGATCCGTGCTCCTCCTCCTGCTCCTCTTCCCTCTTCCATTAGCTTGTCCTGCTCCGTGGGGCTTCTGTTCATTCTCCAAGTCATGCCCTATTCCAAGTGGAATGGCTAGTAGTGTACGTCTTGTCTCTGGTTTGTGCAGAGTCAGTAAAAAAAACTTCACTGCACCTGCCACACCACACCCTGTAGACTTTTGCAACTTTAAAGAACTATAGAAAGCACCAAATACTTGCAGAATTGAATCAACAGCCAGAAGAAATCAACCAGTAACTGACCTGTAAGTAATTGATAATCCCTTTAAATAGCGCTGGAGGACGGGTCCTTCCTGCTGCACCAGCTGGAGCATTGAGCTCCAAAATAGCACTGCTAGCGGCAAGTTGGCATGACATGCTGATTGACGTCATGATCTGTCTGCTCTGTGTACTTGTAGCAGCTCTTCGCAGCATGCGCACGCTAACACCCTCACCAATATGGTGTCAGGTGCAATTCGCCCCAAAAGTGTGTCTGCATACCATAAATGCAGTTTTGGAGATCTAAGGGCACTTATAATTATCAAAAAACAGATGCAAATGATCCCAATTTTGTGCCCTATGTCTTCACGGTAGTTTGAACATATAGACCATTATTATTCAAAAAGGCCATTGCATCTGAAAAGCTCATTCTTCCCAGAGACCAGGCACAGTTTGCCCTGTTAGGGATCTACCTAATTTACTTAATATACAGAGCGCAAGTCCTTCGTCCTTCCCCAAAGGTAATAGAACAAGGTTCTAGCCTATCCTTGCAACATTAAGACCTCTAATTATTTATTTCTAGTTATTTCAATGACATATTTCCATGAGCCCAATGGCTCAGAAACCATTATGTTTCTTGGAGTATTTCATCACTACCTATGTTATCCTTATAACAGGCAATCCCATTTCCAACAAAGATATTTATTCATTCTTCTTCCTTTTTAAAAAGGAATTAATCTGGACAGCTTTAATTGTTTATATTGGGAGAATGTTTCACAAATTCACTCCTCTATAAATGCTTTTATGTATTACAGTGTGTTTCACCCTTTTTCTGATCCTTCATGAACAGCTTTCCTCTTCTTGCATTGGTGATCTCATTGAAACATATAAGATTCTAAAGGGACTGGATCAGGTAGACTCTGAGAGATTGTTTCCACTGGTCGGAGAATCTAGAACATGGGGGCACAGTCTCAGGATAAGGGGCCGATCATTTAGGACTGAGATGAGGAGAAATTACTTCACTCAAAGGGTTGTGATTCTTTGGAATTCTCTCCCCAGAGGGTTGTGGATGCTCCATCACTGAATACATTTAAGGCTGGAATAGACAGATTTTTGATCTCTCAGGGAATCAAGGGATATGATGTGCGGGCAGGAAAGTGGAGTTGAATTCTAAGATCATCCATGATCGTTTTGAATGGCGGAGCAGGCTCGATGGGCCATATTTCCTGCTCCTATTTCTTGTGTTCTTGTATTGCACATTGGAGAGCTGATCCCTGCAGCACTGCTGGGATCTACCTGCTAATATGGAGATCCATAGAGCAGTAGGACTGGTTCCTCTCATTGAATTAAACCAATGATCACAACCCAGTGGCTCATGCAAAGATCCACATTTCTGTGGGTTTATAGTGCTTTTGATTATTGTAGGTCAGGTGGTTTACATTATGAACAGAGACAATATGCCTGAACTCAGCTGCACACCTGTGATGTAAAAGAACCTTTTGGAAGAAAGAAAATTAAGTTCAAAGTTTATTTTGTTTAATTTCTACTTGTGTCTTCTGTCCTTGCATTCGTTGACTAAGTTAAATAACCTGCTTACAATATTGAAGTCCTCAGCATGGCAAAAACCTAGATGACATTCTCTCTCCATCCTTCTGTCTCCAAGGAAAACATAAGACCGGGAATAGGCCATTCAGTCCCTCGAGTCTGTTCCATCATTCAATTAGATCATGGCTGATCTATACCTCAACTCCATTTACCCATCTTTTCCTTGATACTCTTACCCAACAACAATCTTTCAGTCTCAGTCTTCAAAAGGCCAATTGGCCCAACACCTAGTCTTTTTGGGAGATGATACCAGAATTTCACTATCTTTTATGTGAATACGTGCTTTCTGGTTTTACTCCTGAATGGCCTAGCTCTAATTTTAAAACTATGACCCCTTATTCCAGATTTGCCCACCAGAGGAAATTGCTTCCCTGTATCCTACCCTATTGATTCCTTTAATAAATTAAAAGACCATGATTAGGTCACATTTCAACCTTCTAAACTCAAGGGAATACAAGCCAAGCTTATGCAACCAGCCTTCAAAATTTAATTCTTTAGGTGCTGGCATAATTTTGGTGAATCTATACTTTCTTTCTTTTGGGCCTCCTTATCTCGAGAGACAATGGATACGCGCCTGGAGGTGGTCAGTGGTTTGTGAAGCAGCGCCTGGAGTGGCTATAAAGGCCAATTCTGGAGTGACAGGCTCTTCCACAGGTGCTGCAGAGAAATTTGTTTGTTGGGGCTGTTGCACAGTTGGCTCTCCCCTTGCGCCTCTGTCTTTTTTCCTGCCAACTACTAAGTCTCTTCGACTCGCCACAATTTAGCCCTGTCTTTATGGCTGCCCGCCAGCTCTGGCGAATGCTGGCAACTGACTCCCACGACTTGTGATCAATGTCACACGATTTCATGTCGCGTTTGCAGACGTCTTTATAACGGAGACATGGACGGCCGGTGGGTCTGATACCAGTGGCGAGCTCGCTGTACAATGTGTCTTTGGGGATCCTGCCATCTTCCATGCGGCTCACATGGCCAAGCCATCTCAAGCGCCGCTGACTCAGTAGTGTGTATAAGCTGGGGATGTTGGCCGCTTCAAGGACTTCTGTGTTGGAGATATAGTCCTGCCACCTGATGCCAAGTATTCTCCGAAGGCAGCGAAGATGGAATGAATTGAGACGTCGCTCTTGGCTGGCATACGTTGTCCAGGCCTCGCTGCCGTAGAGCAAGGTACTGAGGACACAGGCCTGATACACTCGGACTTTTGTGTTCCGTGTCAGTGCGCCATTTTCCCACACTCTCTTGGCCAGTCTGGACATAGCAGTGGAAGCCTTACCCATGCGCTTGTTGATTTCTGCATCTAGAGACAGGTTACTGGTGATAGTTGAGCCTAGGTAGGTGAACTCTTGAACCACTTCCAGAGCGTGGTCGCCAATATTGATGGATGGAGCATTTCTGACATCCTGCCCCATGATGTTCGTTTTCTTGAGGCTGATGGTTAGGCCAAATTCATTGCAGGCAGACGCAAACCTGTCGATGAGACTCTGCAGGCATTCTTCAGTGTGAGATGTTAAAGCAGCATCGTCAGCAAAGAGGAGTTCTCTGATGAGGACTTTCCGTACTTTGGACTTCGCTCTTAGACGGGCAAGGTTGAACAACCTGCCCCCTGATCTTGTGTGGAGGAAAATTCCTTCTTCAGAGGATTTGAACGCATGTGAAAGCAGCAGGGAGAAGAAAATCCCAAAAAGTGTGGGTGCGAGAACACAGCCCTGTTTCACACCACTCAGGATAGGAAAGGGCTCTGATGAGGAGCCACCATGTTGAATTGTGCCTTTCATATTGTCATGGAATGAGGTGATGATACTTAGTAGCTTTGGTGGACATCCGATCTTTTCTAGTAGTCTGAAGAGACCACGTCTGCTGACGAGGTCAAAGGCTTTGGTGAGATCAATGAAAGCAATGTAGAGGGGCATCTGTTGTTCACGGCATTTCTCCTGTATCTGACGAAGGGAGAACAGCATGTCAATAGTCGATCTCTCTGCACGAAAGCCACACTGTGCCTCAGGGTAGACGCGCTCGGCCAGCTTCTGGAGCCTGTTCAGAGCGACTCGAGCAAAGACTTTCCCCACTATGCTGAGCAGGGAGATTCCACGGTAGCTGTTGCAGTCACCGCGGTCACCTTTGTTTTTATAGAGGGTGATGATGTTGGCATCGCGCATGTCCTGGGGTACTGCTCCCTCGTCCCAGCACAGGCATAGCAGTTCATGTAGTGCTGAGAGTATAGCAGGCTTGGCACTCTTGATTATTTCAGGGGTAATGCTGTCCTTCCCAGGGGCTTTTCCGCTGGCTAGGGAATCAATGGCATCACTGAGTTCCGATTTGGTTGGCTGTATGTCCAGCTCATCCATGACTGGTAGAGGCTGGGCTGCATTGAGGGCAGTCTCAGTGACAGCATTCTCCCTGGAGTACAGTTCTAGGTAGTGCTCAACCCAGCGGTCCATCTGTTTGCGTTGGTCAGTGATTATGTCCCCCGATTTAGATTTGAGGGGGGTGATCTTCTTGATGGTTGGCCCAAGAGCTCTCTTCATGCCATCATACATTCCTCTGATGTTTCCGGTGTCTGAGGCCAGCTGAATATGACTGCATAGGTGTTGCCAGTAGTCGTTTGCGCAACGCCTAGCTGTTCTTTGTGCAGTACTTCTGGCTGCTTTAAGTGCTGCGGATGTTAAATCGCTGGGGGCGTTCTTGTAGTTCAAAAGTGCAATGCGCTTAGCGGCTATGACAGGTTCCAGCTCTTCATTATGAGATTGAAACCAGTCTACATTTCTCTTCGCACTTTTGCCGTAGGTGGTCAAAGCTGACTCATAGATGGCGTCTCTGATGTGGGCCCACTTGGTCTCAGCATCCCCTGTGGGAGTGTTTTGAAGGGCTGTTACAAGTGAATTTAGAAATTTTTGTAACAGCTGTGGGTGAGAAATTCTGCTCGTGTTGATGCGCGGGTGGCCCTTCTGCTTGGAATGATGCAACTTCTTTGGTCTGAGTCTAACCTTGCTGCACACCAGGGAGTGGTCGGTGTCGCAGTCCGCACTGTGGAAGCTGCGTGTGATTTGAACACTGTTTAAGGCGGCTCGCCTTGTGACAATGAGGTCTAGCTGGTGCCAACGACGTGATCTTGGGTGCCTCCATGAAACCTGGTGACAGGGTTTAGTGTGAAAGAACGAGTTGGTGATGCAGAGGTTATGATAGGTACACAACTCAAGCAGTCTCTGCCCGTTCTCATTCATCCTTCCAACGCCATAGCGCCCAAGGCAGGAGGGCCATGAGTCATGGTCGGCCCCAACCCTGGCATTAAAGTCCCCCAGCAGGAATAGGTGTTCGGTGTTGGGGATGCTGCTAATGATGTTATGGAGTTGTTCATAGAACTGGTCTTTAGCTTCAGGTGCGGAACAGAGTGTTGGAGCATAGATGCTGAGTAGGTGTACTGGACCAGAGGTAGTGAGCAGTCGGATGGACAGTATGCGTTCCGAGCCATTTGAGGGAGGCTCTATCATGCTGAGCAAGGAGTTTCTGATGGCGAAGCCCACTCCATGCTGTCTTGGTTCTTCAGGATCCCTGCCCTGCCAGAAGAAGGTGTAGTCTTGCTCTGCTAGAGAGCCACTCGCGGGGAGGCGAGTCTCCTGAAGTGCTGCAATGTCCACATTGAGTCTACTGAGCTCGTTGTTAATGATGGCGGTCTTCCGAGAATCGTTGATTTGTGTAAGGTCTTCCGACAGGCCAGGACACATAGTTCTGACGTTCCAGCTTGCAAAGCGAAGGGCTGGTACCTTCTTTCCTTTTTTCATGTTGTTTGGTGCGGTGTATCAGTCCACCTTTCGGGCAATGACCCTGAGCTCCAAGCACCCATTGAAGCAGGCAGACTGTGGCGGGACAGAACCTTATTGACCGGGGGCTGCCCGGTTTGAGGCGGGCGGTAGCTGTCCAGTGAGGTGCAATGACCTCTCCCACCGACAAAGGCAACCCGTGGCGCCCAGTTTCTACGCCAATTTATCTGGACTTATAACCCGTAACTGCTGCCTTCCGTGTTGTTTCAGTCGCTGTGAGGCAACTATGGAGTGACCTCTCCATGGCGCATGCCTGGGCAAATTTATGGAGGTTGAGAGTTGCCCAGTCGTCAAAACCCCCCTCTCGGCCTTTCTGGTGGGGTCCAAAGGAGTGCAGGACACGACGTTTGGCACCAGTATGGCTGCAGGAACTGCCGGAAACATGCCAAAGGTGACACATGACCGCCTACGGGGTTCCGCTCCGGATTTTCTGTTAGGGTTTACTCCCTTAGCCTTGGTCTCTCCCAAGACGCCCACAAGGCAGTGGGGTTGTTGGGGCCCCTACACAGGTGTAGGATGGTGCCGGTGGGAGGAGGGGATGCAAGGGGGAGGGGTAGAGGGAGGGGGTTGGGTGGGGGTGCAGGGGAAGGGGGTGCGGGGTGAAGATGGTGCGAGGGGGGGGCGGGCTGGGACGGGGTTGTGAGGGGGTGAGCTGAGAGGGTGGAGCAGGGAAGGGGACGGGGGTGGGGGTGGGTGGAAGGGGGGTAAAGGTGGGGGGAGGGGGGGTTGAATCTGGTGCAGGTAATAAGCCATTCCCTCAGTGCCCACCATCGACGTCCGGAAAGCTCATCCACGTCCTTCGGGAGGTGAAGCATCATTTGGCAGACTTAGAGGTGATTACATTTGCTAAGGGTTTTTTTTTGCAGTGGTTTAAATAAAGGCATGCAGCATTGCCGACAGTGCGCTGCAGATGCTCTCCGAGCCATCTCCCGCGGGCGCTTTGAAGTTGCGGCCGGGGGGGGCCGTTCGTGGATGTTTTGGGTGTTCGGGGCACCTTTTCACAGGACTTCTCTCGGGTCCCGCAGCTCCTTCTTCACCTCAATGGACTTACCGCATGCCGTGGCTGCAGACACTCTGGACTGTGAAGACAGCAGGATCGGAGATTAAAGTATCGGCAGCTGTGCTCGTCAGTTTCATCCGGATCAATTTCATTGAGAAAACAAAGAGCAGGTGTGGCTGGGGGAGCTATACTGTATCCCTTCAAAGGTCAATATATCCTTTCTGAAGTACATTGCTCAAAACTGAACACGGTACTCCAGGTGAGGTCTGACCAAGGCACTATACAACTGAAGCATCACTTCATCCGCTTCATATCCCAGCCCCCTTGAGATAAAGGCTAACATTCCATTAGCCTATTTGATTATGTTTTGTACCTGTGCACTAGCATTTAGTGATTTGTGTACCTCGTTCCCAAAATGTCTTTGTTCCTCCACAGTACAATGAGAAGCTTATTTTTATGTTGTCTGATGCAAAATAAATGAGATATGTGGAGTTCAGGTTGATTGAAGATCACAAAACAGATTTATTAAACAGATAACTAATATATACAGCACAGAGCTAATTATTTACAGAACTTGCTCCTTGGTGTTACAGTAGCAGAGTGAGACTGGCATGACCTGACTACTTTCTGACACTTATCTCATTAGCATACTAAGATCTTAAATGTACTTTACTCTTAAAGGCAATTACACAACACACAGTTCCCATACTTCTGCCCATTAAGAAAGTATTCTGATTTGTCTTTCTTGGAGCCAAAGTGAATGACCTCACACTTCCATTTGCCACAGTTTTGTCCATTCTCTTAATTTGTCTATATCCTTTTGTAACTTCCTGCTTCCATCTACAACTTACTCTGCTTCTTAACAAAGTGTCATCTACAAACTTGGATATACCACTCTCTATTCCCTCACCTAAGTCGTTAATATATATAGTGAAAAGCTGAGTTCACAGTAGAGATCCTAAGGGAATATGACTTGTCACATCCCACCAATCAGAGCAGAATCCCTTTATCCATACTCTGCCTCCTACCTCCCAATCAATTAATTACCAAGCAATGTTACAAGGTTAACTCCAATTCCACGCACTCTCATTTTTGCTAATAATTTCTGTGCAAAAAATTAGCAAATCCCCTCTGGAAGTCCATATAAACAACATCCATAGAAACTACCCTGTTCACCATATCAGATACCTCCTCAAAATATTCAACTAGATTAGTTAGACATAACCTACCTTTCACAAGTCCATGCTGACTCTCTTTCATCAGCTCATACTTGTACTCAGTCACTGTCCCTGATGATAGATTCCAGTAACTTACCCACAATTTACTAAAATGACTAGTCTGTAGATACGTGGGCCACGTTTACCAGCCCTCTAGGGATGGGTTGGGAAGCAGAGGGGAGTATAAAATGGTGAGGGAAGGCGGTGGGTGGAGAGGGGTGGAGTGCCTCTCACCTTCCCGCCGCCATGGCATTTTACCGGCGTCGGGGAAGGTCGAGGATGACCTTCCTGTCCAAATGCAAATTGCCCTTCAGTGACCAATTAAGGGCAGCTTAAAGAGCCTCTTCCCACCACTGCTGACATTTTACCATTGGCAGGGGGGAGGGGACCTCCACCATGTGGGGAGGCTGCCAGTAAAAACAGGTAGCCTTCCTGTGGGCTGGGGGCACTGGCAGTGGGGTTGTCCTGATCGGCACCCTGTGGGCCACAGAGGGTCCCCGTCAGCAGGAGTGGCAACACGTGATGAAAGACCCGACCGCGCCATTACTAATGACCCCACCCCGCTCTTCAATGGGGCCTGCCTGAGTGGCTCCAGTGAGCTCAACCCCACTCGCCTGTCTTCTAGGGCTTTCTTCATGTCTGCTGCTCTGGGCCTCCTGCAGTACCGGCAGTGGTCACAGATTGGCCGGCAGCTCTTGGGCCAGGATCTTGTCTCTTAAAGTGGATAGCATCCTCGACAGCGGTCAGCTAATTGCCTGCTGCCGTTGAATTCAGCAGGGAGTCTGACAAACAGCTGAGGCAGGGTTGCCACCCCCTTCCGGCCCATCGCCAGGATCCCACCACAGAAATTAAATTCAGCTCCTGGTTTCTATCTTCCTCCTTTCTTATATAATGAGGTGACACTTGCAATTTTCAGTTAGTGGCAGACAGGTCCACACCTATGTGATCTGCTGCAAGGACAGCTGGAGCTACCATGCACCACTGAGTTGGCACATGTAGAACAGTAATGGACAACAGACACATTCAACTTGGTTGCCTTTCCTTGCAGGCATGCTGCAGTAGTGACCTATGGAAATAATCCTGTGTTGGGCTGCTCAACCACTTGTCTACAGACTCATTCATGCACTTTATTGATTCCCTGCACCTTTAGCAAAGGCTATGATGTTTATTATTTTTTATTTTAGAGATACAGCACTGAAACAGGCCCTTCGGCCCACCGAGTCTGTGTCGACCAAGAACCACCCATTTATACTAACCCTGCAGTAATCCCATATTCCCTACCACCTACCTGCAGTAGGGGCAATTTACAATGGCCAATTTACCTATCACCTGCAAGTCTTTGGTGGTGGGAGGAAACCGGAGCACCCGACAAAAACCCACACGGTCACAGGGAGAACTTGCAAACTCTGCACAGGCAGTACCCAGAATTGAACCCGGGTCCCTGGAGCTGTGAAACTGCGGTGCTAACCACTGCACCACTGTGTTGAGATGTTGTTTTAGGCTTTGTGAATTTTGATCCCTGTTATGGTTCACTTCTCTAAGTGTCTTCATCTGTTTAAATTTAACTTAATTTTACTCTGAAAGACCCCCCTGAGCTTGCACCAACTTACTGGTGCTGGGAATAATTATGCAAATTAACACCCCAGAAAACTTGCATTTGATGTTTCAAAGCAGATTTGCACCAATTCTTAATTGGTTTCTCATTTTGCCAAGTGGATCACAATGTTCTGTGAGGCGGTAAAAGACGGTACTAAATGCATTACCAATAAACACATATTAAGATCCAACACAAGGTAACATCTTGTCTAACAAACAGCCATGTCTACCCAGGCTGTCTCTAGCTCCGCACCATAGACACCTTTACCTCTTGTGTTTAAAGGAAAATCATGGATAAATATTGGCCAGGACATTGTGGATAACTCCCCTGCTCTTCTTCAAAATAGTATCCTGGGATCATTTACACCCACCCAAGCAAACAGATGGGGCCTTGGTTTAATGTCTCATCCGAAAGGTATAATCTTCAACAATGCAGTATTCCCTCAGTACTGCACTGGAGTGTTGGCCTTGATTTTTATACTCAAGGAGTGGGTCTTGAATCCAGATGCTTGTGACTCAGAGGCGAGAGTGCTGCCAACTAAGCCACAGCTGACACTTCATGTTAAAAAGGTGTCATGTTAATAGCTGCCACATTTCAGAAACTTATCACTGTTTTTTCAATAATCCTGTTCAACCTGATGCTCTTGAAGAATTCTTTGGAAATGAAAATTAAAATGAAATTTTGCATCCATAAAGTATCAGAAATTAGCAGCAGCATCAATATAAAACTGGTTTTCAGCTGTTATGTAATTTTATTTTCAAGTGGCGTGTTACATACTTATGGGTTTTTATGTTAACTTGCTCTTTGGGCTTAGTGTAACAGGCCATTCCTATAAGCAGGTCATGCATCTGTAATGAACCCAAATTTCCCTTTTCCTTCCAATATCTAGGTAATGGCAACTAAAGTTACGAGATCTATCACATACTGCCGCATGATTCCTAATGCGTAAAACAGAAAAAAAAGATTCCTAATGCGTAAAACATTAAGGGATATGGAGATAGGCAGGACAATGGAGGTGCAGAAGATCAGCCATGATCTTACTATCATAAGATCATAAAAACTAGGAGCAGGAGTAGGCCGTCCGGCGCCTCGAGCCTGCTCCGCCATTCAATAAGATCATGGCTGATCTTTTCGTGGACTCAGATCCACTTACCCGCGCTCTCACCGTATCCCTTAATTCCTTTATTGTTCAAAAAGATATCTACCTTAGCTTTAAAAATGTTATTAAATGGTGGAGCAGGTTCAAGGGGCCATATGGCCCACCCCTGTACCTATTTAGTTTAGTCTAGAGATACAGCACTGAAACAGGCCCTTCGGCCCACCGAGTCTGTGCCGACCATCAAGCACCCATTTATACTAATCCTACACTAATCCCATATTCCTACCACATCCCCACCTGTCAGTTGCCAGCATTCGCCAGAGCTGGCGGGCAGCCATAAAGACAGGGCTAAATTGTGGCGAGTCGAAGAGACTTAGTAGTTGGCAGGAAAAAGACAGAGGCGCAAGGGGAGAGCCAACTGTGCAACAGCCCCGACAAACAAATTTCTCTGCAGCACCTGTGGAAGAGCCTGTCACTCCAGAATTGGTCTTTATAGCCACTCCAGGCGCTGCTTCACAAACCACTGACCACCTCCAGGCGCGTATCCATTGTCTCTCGAGATAAGGAGGCCCAAAAGAACACTAATCCCATATTCCTACCACATCCCCACCTATCCCTATATTTCCCCTACCACCTACCTATACTAGGGGCAATTTATAATGGCCAATTAACCTATCAACCTGCAAGTCTTTGGCATGTGGGAGGAAACCGGAGCACCCGGAGGAAACCCACGCAGACACAGGGAGAACTTACAAACTCCACACAGGCAGTACCCGGAATTGAACCCGGGTCGCTGGAGCTGTGAGGCTGCGGTGCTAACCACTGCGCCACTGTGCCGCCCCATTTCTTATGTTAACTTATGTTCTCATGATCGTTTCTTAGAGTGGCAATTAACACTTTAGGGTTACATGCAAAATATTAACATACCATTCTTTTTTAGACTCTGAAAGATCTGCTGTTTGTTCCAAGCATTTTCTGCTTTTCCTCTCATTATTCTGAAATATGGCTTGTCCAGCCTGACAAAATGTATTTCCTAAAGCCATGAAAAGTGATATAATATAATAAACTTTAGCTTTCCACATTATTTAGCAGTTAGGAAGACAGTTTCCAATTTTCTACTTTGTCATATCCTCAAGCTATGACCACTACAACTTGAATAACATATGTCTGGGTGCTAGTACATTCTTGTCATTACATAAGAAAGGTATTGACACTGCTATTGGAATTACTGAAAGGAGTGACTGAAAGGAGCACATCTAGATGAAGCTATGATAAAGCCATGATAACAACAATGGAACAATTTTCTGAAAATCTGACCCTTGAACTTTAATTCTCTGCCAACCTGCAATCTTAATATCCAGAGCATCCAAAAAACTGCTCAGTACCACATGAAGTAAATTAAAAGACTGCCGATTAGAAACAAATATCCTTTTACTTTGGCACCCAGAATTCAACCCAGAAACCAGGATGTGCATCTCCTTTCCTTGATGGGGAAATGGACAATGCAAATTATTCAAACACTCTCTATGGATGGTACAGTTAATGTAGGCTGAAATATAGAGGAGTATAATCACAAACATAAAATACAGATAATAAAGCAAAAAAAACAATAATTTTCAATTAAATAGGTGATATATTTTACTTTACTCGGAATGAACTATTTCTCGATATTCCTGGTGCTATATGGAAAGTTTTAAGGAGTGGATTTTCCTTCCTGATTAGATCAGTGTTGGTTTTGCATTGCTAATCAGCTAAAAATAGTTTAATAAGAATGCGACACTCAAAGACATTTAACTAATTCTGCCAACGAAGAGCAGTTTTAGAAATTTGAGAGACAAAGAATAATAAGTTATCTGCAACTTCTAAGAACACTACTTAAAAACAAATGGCGAAATTTTAGTCTTTGTCATATGAAAGATAGTATAAATAAAAAGGTTAAGCATAATAAATAATATGATGATGAATCCAGTGTCCAAGCTCTTAACTATCCCACTGTCAATTACACATGGACTGATCTGCAGGAGAGCAGACTCAAGGAGCTGACTGAAGTACCTATCTATACGATCTGTCTAAAACAGAGGAGATAGCATGCCTACATGGCTTATAGCATTAGCATCTGTGAGAAATTCTATCACTGGTGTCATAGGCTCGCTCATGGGGTGCTCTTCTCTGATGGAGTGATGCCATACTCCATGGTGAACTGCAGTGTTGATTCTTTGCGTTAGAATGTCACATGTGTGGGTGTAGAATTCTCCACATTAGCTGACATGTGGTGAAAGCTCCAAGACAGACAGTCCAATGCCTCCAGCAATCTCTCATAGCCAAAAGCATTCTCCTTTTAAAATCTGGGCCTCTGAGGTTGGCATCCTTTTCCTGTTCAGAGAATGAATGTGAGTTGGGCCTCCAGACATCTCAGTCCTTTTCTTCCTCTTCCACTGCCACCACCACCACCTTCTCCTGCTCATTGTACATTATGGATCCCATTGTGCACTCCCCTCAAAAGCTAAATTTTGCAGGGGGCATATTCCCAAGCAGGTCCTTAAAAAGTTAAGATTAACTGATGCTGCATCTTAAGGAGGGCTTTCCTTATCATTCTCCCTAAATCCCAAGCCAAAGTCACCTGCCTCACCTAGGAATAGGAAAGAGACCCAAGGGTTTGGAAATTGCTTGGATAGTAAGAATTTCTTTGGTTCATTTTCAGCAGTGGGCCAGACAGAGTTTGTGTTTATTAGCAAATTTGGTTGCAATGAGTCAGGCTGTGAGGGAGTAAGGACTGCAAAAGGAGATGGACAAGTTGTCCACACATCTGGGAGTAGGCCCCCAGCTTCAATTTCCAGCTTCCCTATATGTTCTCTACCCAAGGTTTCTAGTGCTGCCTCTTCAGACAGGGATAGAGTCTGGAGTTTCAGGGAATCTTCCTCTTTGTTATGAGCAGTTTGTTCCTGCCTGGAAACTAGGAGGTGAGTAACTGACATTGGTAAAAGGGCTTTCAAGCTTTCATGATAGTTAGAGTTGCTAAGGGAAGCAGCTTTTCAGAGTAGGTAGAAAAGGAAACAGTAAACACAGCAAAGTCTTCCCTGCTGCCTAATTAGCAAATGCGGGAAGATCCCAAGGAAATGTCAGATCAGACGGAGGTGGTTAACAGTCATACCATGCAGAGTGGAAGCAATGAGAGATGTGAGTATGATTTCTTCCTTTGCAGACCAGGTAATGCAAAATGAATTTCTTTCAACATTGTAGCCAGGCCCTTAGGTATATGCTGCTGATATCGACATGGTGGCCAACCTCTTGCCAATTCTGCATTCTAACTCTCTGAGACATAGCGCCCATATGAGGGAAACTGGATGTCCCACTTGGTCACAATGACTCCATCAAATAATCCCCGCATGAAAATCTAAACATTCCACTGCTGTCTTATCTGCAGGTTATATGTTAGCATAGGTCTTGAATCTTGTTTTCCCTCTTTGATCTGGAAAAGTGCACTGTAATGTTTGGTGTGAATCTGTAGAGAAGTTACTAGCTGCTATTGTGTGCAACACTTATATGTGAGACTTGTTATCAAGACTTTTATAACTTCCAACATAAGTAGATGTGGTCACTGGAAGTGAGTGTGACAGAATGATGTTTAAACAGGATGAACTGGTAGGAAATGAATTGTTCAACTCAATGGAATATGATTTACATTTTTGATATATCCACAAGATGTTAATGTACTGATTGTCAAATTCATTAATATATTCTAAACCAAGTATACCAGCTTGACTTCATTATTTAAAAAAGTTCCAGTTATCCAGTCAATAAATAAAATAATTATTAAGTGATACTTTAGGATAAGGTAAGTATAATGACTGCCCTGTAACTTGTATTGTTTTTAATGCATTCATAATTTTCAGTCTATGTGGCTCAGAGACCCTGTGTGTAACCTTTTCAGTGATGCAGATGCACTAGGACCACCTATGGTGAGGGGATTCCTGCAGCTTGTGTGCTGCACAGCAGTGAAAATGCAACATTTCCATTTTCTTTAGTGACAACCAGTTATTAAGAGGATTGTTTGGTTTCTGTCTTCCTGTGCAGGCTAAGAGTTTGCTTTGTTTTAATACTGCTGTGTATTTTCTTATTGAACTTTCCTTGTTCAAACTCTCCCAAATCAGCATTTAGGAACAAAAAGGATAATAATTTTGGTTAATACCTATTTAGGCCACTGTTGAAGTAAACTGAATGGTTTCCTACTTAAGTCTGAAGTGGCAGTTCCATGGAGTAGGGGAAGCTCTCAAACATTTTTGTATATTTATCTTGATAACACACACACATTTACTATCACAAAATGGGTTATATTATATTACTACACAACAGTGAGAAAGATCTATGTTCTGGATGATGAAAGTAATCTCTCTCCAATCAGCCATCTGTTTATCCAGTTTACTGAGCTCCAAGTTCAATATCTGCAACCTCTTCCACATCCTCCTCTACACTTCCCATGATCCTACCAGCATCCCCCCTACAGCCCCACCCAATCAATTAACTGAGTGCCTATCCATTATACATAGCCCTACAAAATGTCTGCTTTATCCAGATTATTACGTAGGGTTAAATTTCACCTTGACCTATTTGCATAGTCCTTCAGCACTTTCTCCATGTCCAGTTGCCTTGCATTCTATCAAGCTACGCATCTCTTCTTCAAAATCTTGATTGTTTAATGACCCTACTCTGCTGGCAAGGTATCTGACCAATCTCTCCTCTGTAATAGCATAATTCAGTCTTGGTACTAAGCAATTCATTCTCAGTGATTTCAACTTCCCCCTGAACTCCCCTTGCACTGTCACCATCAGCCTCTGCACTCTTTGCCTCCCTGAACATCACCCTCTACATAAACGTGGCCACCAATGTACATAATCATACTTCTATAACCTTATGCCGCGAACAACAGATGCCCCTCTACGTTGCTTTCATAGATCTCACCAAAACCTTTGACCTCATCAGCAGACATGGTCTCTTCAGACTACTAGCAAAGATCGGATATCCACCAAAGCTACTAAGTATCATCACCTCATTCCATGACACTATGAAAGGCATAATTCAGCATAGCAACACCTCATCAGACCCCTTTCCTATCCTGAGTGGCATGAAACAGGGCTGTGTTCTCACACCTACACTGTTTGGGATCTTCTTCTCCTTGCTGCTCTCACATGCTTTCAAGTCTTCAGAAGAAGGAATTTTCCTCCACACAAGATCAGATAGCAGGTTGTTCAACCTTGCCCATCTTAGAGCGAAGACCAAAGTACGGAAAGTCCTCATCAGGGAACTCCTCTTTGCTGACGATGCTGCATTAACATCCCACACTGAAGAGTGTCTGCAGAGACTCATCGACAGGATTGCAGCTGCCTGCAACAAATTCGGCCTAACCATCAGCCTCCAGAAAACGAACATCATGGGACAGGATGTCAGAAATGCTCCATCCATCAATATCGGTGACTATGCTCTGGAAGTGGTTCAAGAGTTCACCTACCTAGGCTCAACTATCACCAGTAACCTGTCTCTCAATGCAGAAATCAACAAATGCATGGGAAAGGCGTCTGCTGCTATGTCCAGACTGGCTAAGAGGGTGTGGGAAAATGGCGCACTGACACAGAACACAAAAGTCTGAGTGTTTCAAGCCTGTGTCCTCACTACCTTGCTCTACGGCAGCGAGGCCTGGACAACGTATGTCAGCCAAGAGCGACGTCTCAACGCATTCCATTTTCGCTGCCTCCGGAAAATCCTTGGCATCAGGTGGCAGTACCGTATCTCCAACACAGAAGTCCTCGAGGTGGCCAACATCCCCAGCATATACACCCTACTGAGCCAGTCTGGAATGGCTTGGCCACGTGAGCCGCATGGAAGATGGCAGGATCCCCAAGGACACATTGTACAGTGAGCTTGTCACTGGTATCAGACCCACCGGCCATCCATGTCTCCGCTTTAAAGAGGTCTGCAAACGCGACATGAAGTCCTGTGACATTGACCACAAGTCATGGGAGTCAGTTGCCAGTGATCGCTAGAGCTGGCGGACAGCCATAAAGGCAGGGCCAAAGAGTGGCGAGTCGAAGAGACTTAGCAGTTGGCAGGAAAAAAGACAGAAGTGCAAGGAGAGAGCCAACTGTGAAACAGCCCCAACAACCAATTTTATCTGCAGCGCCTGTGGAAGAGTCTGTCACTCTAGAATTGGTCTTTCTAGCCACTCCAGGTGCTGCTCCACAAACCACTGACCACCTCTAGGCTCTTACCCATTGTCTCTCGAGACAAGGAGGCCAAAGAGAGAGAAGAGCAAGATAACCTTATGATATTACAAGGCCTTTCTGAGCTCTATTATTGACAGGGTCTTTTCAAATTATTTCCTCTACCTCTATGGTGCTTTCGATGTTATGAATTATGGAATTTTCCCACACTACCTGTTGTGCGTTCATCTCAACAGCGCAGATTAACCTCCTCTTCATTCGTATATCTATCTTTTCACATTCTGATATATTTTCTTTTGAGAGAAATGACGTATAAATGCAAATTGTTGTTGAAGCTGAACTGTGCAGTGTCAGGACCAGTGTTAAGATTACTAGAAAAGAGCAATAAGGAGCCTTGTGTAGGTCAGCTGTCAATGTCTATCTATATTGTTAAAGAGAATATCTGGCATATTATTGTAGAGCCTGTCTGAACAATCAGAACCTGCTACACACTGTCCACTACCAGCAGCGAGGAGTGATCAGAGCCCAATCCATACAAATGCATAAGCAATGCCACAGGAGATGAACTATTTTTGATGATTGAGTGCTCCTACCTGAGTAGAAATCACATTGCACCCATGAATTTCCACACTATTAATACCAGTGATGCTTTATGTTGCAGTTATGATTTTTATTTGCCTTACATTTTGGACAGTCTGAAGTCCTCCTAGGCCAGACTCAAAGATAATGTTCCTGTATACATGTCCTTTCCTGAGAAACAAAATGTTTAAGTCACTCCAAGCTACTGGCACCATAACACGGTTACACAAAATGTGTTCATCTTCAATATATTACTAAGTAACGTCTGAATTCTATCGAACCCTATGAGAATGTGCAGTGGACTAACTTTGAACAGCATTCAGTACCAGCAGAATAACTAAATAACAATTTTTTTTTAAGGGGAAGAGGTTATGGGGAAATTCTGATTTCACCATGGTTCACTTTAGAATTCATCATGTTACCTTTGGAGCAACCACAGTATAAGAGCCCTCACATGGCAACAGGGCTATCTGTCTGACGGCAGTCACCCTTCAAAACCTTTCATTAAAGTAGGTGAATATTGGCAAAGCATTCTTGTTTCCCCGTAACCTTTGCACAGTTTACAGATCCAGCAGATGGATAAAGGTTGGGAATAATGGGTGTTGACCTTTCAGCTGCCATAGAGTTACAATGTTGATTTCTTGAGTTGTCATTGAGAGCAGTCCCAGAGGACACACGCCTACAGCACAAAAATACCTCCCTCTGAGGAAGGTGAAATGAGTGGCTATAGACGTATCAGCATGACAACCTTATTTTGTTAACATTTTATCATCTACTGCTATTAACCCTGTCAAAGCCAGAAAGCGGTAAATCCAACGAATTGATCTGTTACATCAGTGTTGGAAAAGGTTGTTTAAGGTTGTTGTGTGTCATAGTCTGACTTTAAAAAAAACCAAACATCACTTCTTTAAAAATCAAAATGGCTACTTGAATTTTAATTGGATGAAATGAATCACAGCAGACAGATTTTGTATGGAGACAATAGGCAAGGGAAGAGCTGCCAAAATTTGCAAAATGGAAATGCAGTGGGAAAAAAGAGAAAATGTACCAGAGGAGACACAAACGAAACAGGAGCCTCTTGATGTGGTTGTTACAATTTGGGCTCCTTAATGGTTCACTTTATTCATGTGCGCAACAAATTGCAGTTTCCATACATAGACCTGTGTCTCCTATTATCAGAAATTTACACTCTCAGGGAAATTATGAATGCGGGTATTGGGCATATGATTAACAATTACCCTTTTAGCAAGGTATTTGGCACTGAGGTTGCATGGGCTATACATCAACAGTCCTGCTGAAAACACCTAAGCAACTCCCAATGACAAAAAGATTATACATTTTTGAACCAAGGGAGCTGGGAAATTAAGAATACACCTTTAAAAATGATTTGCATCACCCTTTAAGAAAGGCACTTTCTCAGTAACATTTTCACATCTGCCGTCAGAGATACATCCATCGTTCCTATCTAAGCACAAGAAATTAACTAGTTTTCTTTGTCTGGAATGCTCACTAAAATGTCAACCACATCTCCGGAAATGAATGTGAGGATCCTGTTGAAACAATCATATCAGAAAAATCAATGAAATGCACTGTAAATTACTCATACACCAACAGAAAAGGTTAAGCATGCACTCCCATCACAGCAGCTCCAGATTGTAATATATATGGAAATTGCAGTACATCTCTATAACAGAATTATCACCAACATTTTTGCCTCAATCTCAACAGGAGTTTCATTAGGTATTCTACTTAAAGGATTTAGACTGATTGCTGAAGAAAAATTAACTCTGACATTAAAAGACCGGATAAATCTATCACCCCAGTCGAATGAGCTGGTGACTGCAGTTGTAGACTTGTTGCAACTTAATTGCCTTTTTATTTTGCTCAATTTCAGCTCTATTTTAATTTAAGAGATATCAATCAATCTAATGCAGTATATACACTAGCAGTCATCCCAGAAACTGACCCCATCACACCTAGACTTGTATTGAAAAAAAAGTCTTTTGAGCTGGCTAGGTTTTCCAACCCTCCAGAATTGTCCTGGAATCTCCTGGAATTAATTAATCTCTAGGATGGAAGTGGAAAGGGTGTTTCCCCTTGTGGGAGAATCTCGAACTAGGGGTCACTGTTTAAAAATAAGGGGTCGCCCATTTAAGACAGAGATGAGGAAAACTTTTCTGTCTCAGAGGGTCGTGAGTCTTTGGAATTCTCTTGCTCAAAAGGCAGTGGAAGCAGAGTCTTTGAATATTTTAAAGGCAGAGTTAGATAGATTCTTGATAAGCAAGGGGGTGGAAGGTTATCGGGGGTAGGTGGAATTGTGGAGTAATCAGTTCAGCCATGAACCTATCGAAGGGTCGAGTGACCTACTCCTGCTCCTAATTTGTATATTCATATGTAAATGTTTCCATTCAGCCTGCAGGTGTAAACTGTTCCCGGGTCCATTCTTCATCTTCACTATGACTGGAGATGAGAAATTTCCCTTTGTCAGTCCGGCTTTTAAACTATTGTGCTGTCAGTTTCACAGGTGACAGCCGCTGATATTGGGAACAGTCATTTCCCACCAGGCTCGAGGTTTTCCGGCAGGATTTAAAAAAAAGAAAACTCAGAACTCACCCGAGAACCTCGAGTCTGTTGGGAAACGATTCTTCTCTATGTCAGCTCTGAAACTGGCAGCGATCTTTTTTAAAAGAACATTCAAAGAGCGTTCCACTCTCTGTTTGAGATAGAGTGGGAGAAAGAGGGGGAGGGACAGGGAAAGGGGTGAACAGAGAGAGAGAAGGGGGAGTAAGAGAGGGGGACAGAGAGAGAGAGAGAGAGAGAGAGAGGCAGGGACAGAGACAGAGAGGGGAGACAGGGGGGGGAGAGAAAGAGGGGGAGAAAGAGGGGGTGACAGAGAGAGCGAGGCAGAGAGACGGGGGGTACAGGAAGAGAGAGAAAGGGGGACAGAGAGAGGGAGAGAGGGGGGAGAGACAGATTGGGAACAAAGTGGGGGGTCATAGAGCGACAGGGGGGACAGAGACTGTGGGGAACACTGAGTGGGGAGCGGGGCACACTGGAGAAATGGGGTGGAGAGAGGAGTGGAGAGGGACAGAGGGAGGGGAGAGAGGGAGACAGAGAGGGGGGAATAGGGAGATTGAGAGAGGGGGGAGAGGGAGACAGAAAGATAGACAGAGACAGGAAGAGAGAGAGAGGGGAGAGAGAAGGGAGAGAGAGTCAAAGAGTCATTTACTTATGGCACAGAAGGAGGCCATTCTGTCCATTGAGCTTATGCTAGCTCTCCACAGAGCTATGCAGTCAGGTCCACTCCCGGCACAATCCCCATAGTAACTCTATTTCTCTCAGGTGGTCATTCAACTTCCTTTTGAAGTCATTGATCATCTCCACTTCCACCAACTTTGTGGGTAGTGAGTTCCAAGTCATTATCACCCATTGCATAAAAAATTGCTTCCTCATATTTCCCTTGAATCTTTTGCACAAAACTTTCAATCTGTTTCCCCTAGTCCTAGAGGGGAGTGGGGGAGGGAAGAGAGTATGAGATACATACACACAGAGTGCGTGGAGAGGGGGAAGGGAGTTCAAGGTATCTCCTGAAAGGTGGACATCTATCCAGAATACTCTACATTGCTACATCAAGTGTGCGGGCAGAGATTGACTACTTATGCAAGCAAAAACAATGCCAGATATGTCACTAAATCAGTTTTCCAGTTTTCAATATAGTGATGAGAATGTTAGTCAATAAATTAGTCTTCTCATTTAAAGCTTCTTCACAAAAATGCACATTTATTGTTATTTTTATTAGTAAGATACATTTTTAATGCCTTTATCTTTAGAAATTTGCTTACCGGCCCCCTGGGCCGAGTAAAAATTACAATGCAGCCCTCAGCCCAAAAAGGTTGGACAACCCTATTTTAGAGTAGCAATTCATGTAGTTGCTTTGAAGAATTCTTCTTTTGAAAATAAACTGAATGATTTCCATAACAGTTCCACATTGTCAGGATATCCAGCAACAATCTAATTGTTGACAATTGTCATAAAACAATCCTCTTATACACCTGATAGAATGGGATTGGTCTTTCTAGTTTCCCTGCCCCCCACCACACAGAATCCACTCTGCATCTGCTGCTGTGACCAGGACGCATGAGACTAGTTGAGATTTACACTTGTGCCTGCTCTTCAGGGTCCATTCAAGGTCCAGAGATGAAGCACTTTAGTCTTGTTCAGAGAGTTCCTGTATCCACTGGTACAGGTGAAATAATGGGGTTGAATGGGTTAACCAGGGTTCTTGCTGAAATAATTAAAGCTCCTGGTTTTTAATCTTTTGAGCCTCAGTAAATCTTTTTATCTTTTAAAATGCATTCCTGTTTCACATAGGAATCAATAATGCGATACAGCATGCCTGAAGCGCCAGTCATTCAAGCACAGGAGTCTTGTAATATTGAATGTGGAGACCTGAAGCTTAGTCTATGCCCAATGTGTGTAAATTGCCGCAGTGCAGCACTTTCAGCCTGTGCACAATCTGTGTGCAAGGTTCATTAAAAGTGCAGCTTTATTTAAATGACGAATGTTTCTCTTAATGCAATGTGGAGTTTCAGAGCAATGCCGGATACACTTAGCACTTGTATTAAATGAGAACTGCTAGGAAGGTCTGCTCAATTCAGTTGTGTTCTTGCTCTTAAAGGTACATTGCTGTATCTCTTGTCAACTGACTCTCCAACAATATCAAAACATTGCAGAAACAAAGACATTTATTGAAAATGACTGGTGCCTTTCTGATAGCTACTTAAAACTGTACTTACTGACTGTTTGTACAACTGTAGCTATTTGAGAGCTCATGAACATTCAGCTATGGGTATTTCTCTTTTTAGATTTTGAAAGAGAAGAAAGAGGATCAAACAGATCCATGACAGACACATGACATTGTACTTTAGATGTTCCATGCAAACACAATATGTTGAGACTCTTGTGTACAGGGCCAGGGTCTTTTATCTGCTACTGTCTGAAGAAACCAATTCAGTGTCAAAGCCACCACTGAGCTCTGCATACGATGGTTCCATCAGTGGATCTCAAGATTACAGCTATTTTTATCCTACAGACTCCTTCCGAGCGAGTGTGGGGAACCTCCATCGCAGTTTAGAATTGTAACAGTTAACTAACTGATGCACGATTTCCACATTTCCTGTGGAAAGCTGTCAATGAAAAGAAAAATCCCTCCAATAGTACTGTGTAGCAAAGATTTACACAAGGGCCAGGCATCATTAACTGCACTTGTGTGGCTCTATCCCCAGTGCAACTCCTGAATATAGGAAGGATTACTTTCCCATCTTTGTACATGTGTCTGTGACCACAGCAAAATAAATCACACACATGAATATACAGTTCCCCAGAAACTCTCATGATTTATTAATCCTGTGGCAGTCAATGGCAGTGGCCTTTTAGCACTTCAAACAAGATGGCTTTTGCCTATCAGAACAGTACAGCATCCATAGCCAAGGACTCAGGAATGGGACAACATGTTCCACACCTTCACAGAGGTCCTAGTAAAACAAACTCTTGGCATCCTGGAAGAGCAGTCCCATTGTTTGGACTGATTGGGGGACTTCAACCAGCATAGCCCACTCAAGGCTGCAGGATTATTGATCTCTAGAACAGCAGCAAACAGGGTTTAATGCTGGAGAAGAAAGCTTCTGAATCTGAAGAAGAAAAGGCTGGTTATGAAAGAAAATTACCTGCTGGAGTAATTCAGCCTATTACATTCATCAGACAGGATCTGACTGTCAAACCTTTCATTAAGAATCTTTTGCTGTCAAAGCATAGCAATCTTTCCCATACGTGATCAATCTCCATCTGAAATAAATGTTCCTACTGCAAGAACTGTCAGGACACATTCTAGTACAGCTTTTATTAATCCTCACAGCCTATGATGCTGCTGCATTCAATGTTGTGGCCGGTGTTTCCCCTTCGTCTATGGTGTGTTATTCTGCTCCCCAACCTGCTCCTTCTAAGTGTTTCATCAGTGGGAAAAGAAAATGAGTGTTCTGCTTTCGGAATGGCGGTAGTCCAGTGCCACTTTATGCTAGAGCTGAAGATGGCCCTGCAAGTGAAGACACGATGGCCAGTGAGGAAAATGGCCATTTGGACAGGAGGTGCATTGGACCTTACCTTAGCTCACATTTTTCTCACCAGGCTTCAGGTAAAAAAAATATTTTCTTTTGTTCAAACATATGACAACTTATAGGAGCACATCTCTACAGGATTCGATCTACAGCTCAGCTTTATGTAATTAGCAACTGAAGTTACCACATTTAAGCTGGCCAATAGGTAAGCAACTGCATCATTAACCCCTAAACACACGGTTAAGATCGAGGTCGCTGACACCTAATCACCATTGGGAGTTTTGCTGATTGCGCTCATTTGCAACCTTCAAAAGAGGCTCCTAAAGTTAAACTAAAACTTTTGGGTCCAAGGACACCAACAGATACATTTTCAAAGGGTTTGAATGTTTTTTAAAATCTACTAAAAGGTGCTGACTACAGTAGAAAAGTAGTTTAAAATTAAGTTACTGACTGGTGGCAGATTGACAGATTTGAAGTGTTTTAATTTTAATGATAAACCCATTTTAGCTGTACTAAAGTCAAACTTTACCAGGTTACCACTCTTAAATATATCAAGGAAAATTAACAGCAAATTTTTTTTTAAACTTGCATTTTAAAATGCTTCTCAATTGCAGTTTCATGGCTGACTTTGCAGTAATATGCAAATGCAGTTGAGCAAGTGACCGTTTGGGGAGTAGTATAGAACAAAATGGGTGCAATTTATAGAGCGAGTCATCGAGTCATAAAGAGATACAGCACTGAAACAGGCCCTTTGGCCCACCGAGTCTGTGCCGACCATCAACCACCCATTTATACTAATCTTACATTAATCCCATATTCCCTACCACATCCCCACCTTCCCTCAATTCTCCTACCACCTACCTACACTAGGGGCAATTTACAATGGCCAATTTACCTATCAATGCAAGTCTTTGGCTGTGGGAGGAAACCAGAGCACCCGACAGAAACCCACGTGATCACAGGGTGAACTTGCAAACTCTGCACAGGCAGTACCCAGAACCAAACCCGGGTCGCTGGAGATATAAGGCTTGTGTGAATTGCAGGTAATGTCCAAAGCAGAAACTCTACCCCATTATAAATCACTGCTCCAGAGCAGGTTACTCAGACACTGCCCCCCACCCCTCAAACTCGTCATGATTAAAATGGCTGTTTGGAGTTGGATTTACCAATTTAACCACTTCCTAGACCTTCTCCTGCTCATTGAGATTGGAGAGGGAGGGCTTAAAATTTCCCACCCCTTAATTTTTGAGAAAAAGGAGCTCAGCTATCCCATTCAGAATAGTTTGTTATGTTACACTTGCTCCCTCTTAACTTTTACCCCTCCCACCTGCGTCATAATTCTAAGACCATTTCATGGGTGCCAATCACCTTCTGGTATCTCAGTCAAGTGCTTTACTTCCTCTCAGAGAATCGGTCGTCTATTACACTGTATGGAGCACTACAGTTGAGTTTGATTTGTCCTCACGACATGTACACAGGCTTTGTTTAGAAATTACTGAATAGCTCTCAGGAGCCAGGACTTGAATAACTTCCCAATATCTAAGGTCAGGGATGTCAAAGCAATGTGTAGCATCTCCACTGCTACCCCAGTTGAGATCAACCAACTCTATTTAGATCATGGACTGAGCCTGGCACCTTTCTGGTTTGCATGGCTCATTAGCAGACTGCACCATCTACCTGATCTATCAAAAGAGCTGCAATGAGTGCAATTTGGCTGCACTTCAAAAAGTGCTTCATTTACTTTTGGACATTGACGATGTGAAAGGTACTTTGTAAATGCAAGTTTTTTCTTTAAGATGACTAATATTACCCATTGAATTGTCTTTTAATGCTCTCAGTATCATTTATTCTTCAAAGCTCCGACCACTCTCAAAAGCTAAGGCTTCAACTGGATAGTTCTACCTGACAGCTTTCAAATCATGTCTGCATATTGAGCGTGAGCAGTTTGCAGAAACTACCAGCTTGCAATTTGTGGATCAACAGTAGTTCAAAAGTAAAAGGGTACTCCTTAGTCTGTGAGGCTTTTACCAAAAGATTCTTGAAAGAAATTGGGAGAGTGGACTGTCAAAAGCTTTTAGTTCAGCCAAGGCTAGTATTACAATTCATGACCGTTAGATGAACAGCAGCCCATGTGAACTTTTTTTTTTTAAAAAGAGGCTGAATTACCATTTATTGCTTCGACAATTCAGTTAAAAAAATCTTTTTCTAACCATCTAAAAAAAAACTTAAGCAGTTTGAGGTCTGTTGGTTTATGGAAACCAATGTTCATTCAAGACTACATACATGAGCAAACTCATTAATGCGACATTAAATTTTCCATTTGCACTCTCCCAACTAAGAAAGGAGTGCAGATCAAGCAATTGTGCATTCTCATCATTTTCAGTCCATTAATTTTAAGCAGGAAAAAAGAGACATGAACTGGCTGATGAGAAAAAGTAATGGTGGGAATAAAAGTCATTGAATATAGGCCATGGATGGAGACGAATGGACAGGAACACAGGAAGTTGGAGCCTAATTGCTACACACACTGCAGTTCTATACCAGTACTACCAGCCCCTGATCCACGTTTCCAAATCTACCCCCCAAAAATGCTGATAAGTTAGTTTACCCGATAATACAACTTGACATAGCATCCTTATCATTGCAAAATCTCCTACCCACCTTAAATCAATATCTAGGGAGATCTGCTAGTATACATCAATATTTTGAGATTGCTACATAAGATTACATTACATAGGATATGATATACAGTGCAGAAACAAAGCATTCAGTCCAACTGGTCCACTTGAGCCTCCTCCCATCTATCCTCATCTGACTACCAGCATAACCGTCTATTCACTTCTTATATTTCCCTAGCCTCCCCCAAAATACATTTATGGTAGTGGGTTCCACATTCTTACCACTCTTTGGTGAAAGAAACTTATTTTGAATTCCTTATTTGGTTTCTTGCTGACTATCTTATAGTTATGTTCTTCTCCACAAGTGGAAACATTCTCTCCATATCCACTATCAAAACCTTTTCATAAATTTTAAAGACCTCTATTAGGTCACCCCTCAGCCTTCTTTCCACACACCCCCCCTCCAAGAGAAAAGAGACCCAGACTGTTCATCCTTTCCTGATACGTACACCCATGCATTTTTGGTATCATCCTTGTAAATCTTTTGTGCACCTTCTCCTGTGCCTCTCTGTTTTTATATAATATGGCAACCAGAATTATATGCAGTACTGCAGGTGTGGTCTAACCAAGGTTCAATACAAGTTTATCATAACTTGTCTACTTTTCAATTCTAAACTATCTAAAATACACCCGAGTGCTTGGTTTGCTTTTTTTATTTAAAAAAATAACCTTGTTAACTTGCATCACTAATTGTGATGCAAATTGTATACAATGATAATGTTGGTTAATCACGCTCAAAAGCAGCTCCCTTATTACTATAACTACTGTATAAGAGCAAAGCTTTTTCTAACTGAAGAAAAAGTCACCTCAGGCTGAATTTTGGGGTCCAAATGGGGATTGGAAATACTGACATCAGACTGTGCTGGTTTCTTGACACTAGCTAGTTTCACCAGGGTGGGGGAGGCAGAGCCTGTGATCCTGCCCAATCCATTTAGAGGGCCAATTAAGATGGTTTATGAGCTCATTAAAGGGGAATGTTGACAAACGATGTACTCACCTTTCTCGTCAGGTACATCAAGGTGGCCGGCAGCAGCACTGATGTCAAGGACCCATTTGGGATTTGGACCAGCAAGCAGCAGGTCAAGGTGACCTTGAAGGTCGATGCCAATGGAGCCATTATCCACCCTCTCTCCAGCTTCGCTATCGGGAGAAGTCGAGGCTTCTTGGTCTACGCTGGGCAGCCCAGAGTTTGTCGCACCTGTGGCAAATCGGGTCACATTGGCAGCTAACTGCAGCATGGTTGTCTGCAAGAACTGCAAGAAGGAAGGCCATCAGACCAAGGACTGTAAGCATAGTAAGTGCTGCAACTTGTGCGGTGCGGCAGGCCACCTCGACAAAATCTGCCCCAAACGCTGCCTCAGTTATGCTCAGGCGGCAAGGTCCAAGAAAAGGCCGGGAGTAGGAACGACAAAGGAGTCTGGTGCTGGAAAGGAGACCAGCAACCTTCTCCGCAGCGAGGAAAGTCTAACTCAGAAGGAGAAGAAAGGGGAGGCAGCTGAAACCAGCGAGCCAGCACCTACCCTGTGCCCAGAAACCCCTCCTCCACAGACAGAATCAATGGAGGAGGAGGCAGCAGATGGACAAACAGGTCAGTGGCAAATGGTACAAAGGAAAACCACAAAGAAAAAATCTCCAAAAGCAGAACAGGCCACCACCCAAACCAGTGGCAAGAGGAGGCTACCATCCGCGACAGACCATTGCAGCTCCTCTTCACTGGACGAGTAAGTGTGGGAACGATGGCACCTTCAAAAGAGGGGGCAGAACTCAAAGGAGCTGGAAGGTAAAGCCCCCCAGGCTCGGGCACTGGAAGCTGTGATGGGCCCAGTGTGCCCCAAACTGCCAAACCTAGCGACATGGCCAGCGCATCCCAGCTCCGGGACATTGAGAGCAACGACACGCCTGGCGCACCTCAGCTCCGGGAAGCCGGGAGCAGTGATGTTTTCGAGGAGGAAGGGGAACAGCAGAGGAAAGCCCAATCCTTGCTGCCTACAAGACCCGCCCCGCCACCCCCCCAATGTCACCCCAGTGGAACAAACCCTGCATGAAAAACCAGGAGGAGTTTCTGAGCCCAACGATTGTGAAACAGCTTGCGTACACTATGGGTATGCAGGAACATCCCGAAGGACTGGGACTAGCAAGGACAAATGGTATGGGAAGCAACAACTAACTTTTAAAAAATGGGTATAAGGATTGCTTCAATTATTGTGTGTAGCATTAAATCCACTACGCGATGTGTTTCAACCTTGGATTACCTCGCTAAGGTGAAAGCCGACCTACTGTTTCTGAAGGAGTGTGGAATACCACACCTCAGCACCTACAGGCAGTGGTCGCGATGATGGTCCCACGGGCCATCGATCTGGTCAGGGGGTAATGATTCCTGTTCCTCCGGCCTGGGTATTCTGCTGCGGGGAGGTAACTTCACCATCTCCGAAGTTAAGGAGGTGGTGGGCGGTCACCTCCTCATAGCAGATGTAACAACAATGCTCTGCTGCGGTTGATCAACGTGTATGCCCCGGTTCAATGCAGCGAGCGGCTGACCGTCTTCCAGCAGCTCCCACTGCTGCTGGCGACATCCAGGCCGGTCATCCTAGGCGGTGACTTCAACTGCATCATCGATGCAGCTGGATGATCCGGCAGAGATCACAGCAAACTGGACGCTTCGTCCAGATTTCTAATAGAAACAGTTAAAGATGCCAAACTGCACGACGTCTTCAGCAAACTTGCAGACGGAGGGCAGCGTAGATACACATGGTCAAGAACGGATGGGTCTGTCTGTTCCAGGATTGACTTCCTGTTTGTGTCCCATGCTGTCACGGTCAGATCCACCGACGTCAAGCCGGTGTTCTTCTCCGACCACTGCCTCTTACTGGCTGACTGTCACTTACGGGATGACCAGCGGGTTGGCAGGGGGATATGGAAGCTCAATGCTGCACTTCTAACCCCAGGAGAACGTTAAGGAACTCAAAAGTGATTACAAAGGTTGGAGGACCATGATACCCCTCTTTGAGTTTCCAGTTCACTGGTGGGAGGCGATCAAGGAGAAAAGAGAGAGAGAGAAAAAGAGGAGAAAAAAAGAGAGAGAGAGAGAGGAGAAAAAAAGAGAGAGAGAGAGAGAGAAAAAAAGAGAGAGAGAGAGAGAGAAAAAAAGAGAGAGAGAGAGAGAGAGAAAAAAAGAGAGAGAGAGAGAGAGAGAAAAAAAGAGAGAGAGAGAGAGAGAGAGAAAAAAAGAGAGAGAGAGAGAGAGAGAAAAAAAGAGAGAGAGAGAAAAAGAGAGAGAGAGAGAAAAAGAGAGAGAGAGAGAAAAAGAGAGAGAGAGAGAAAAAAAGAGAGAGAGAGAAAAAAAGAGAGAGAGAGAAAAAGAGAGAGAGAGAAAAAGCTGACAAAGGCCATCAAGTCCTTCGGGATGAGTAAAACTCCCGGAAGCAATGACTTACCGGTTGAGTTGTATTTGGCCCTGTGGGACTGGGTCGGCCCAGACCTGCTGGAAGTATACGAGAGTATGATCCTGGCTGGCAGCATGTCAGAATCCATGAGGAAAGGCATCATCACCCTCATCTACAAGCGGAAGGGGGAAGAGGGCAGAAATCAGAAATTGGCGGCCCATCTTACTGCTTAATGCTGACTACAAGATTCTGTCAAAAGTCATAGCCAGTCGAGTCAAGTCTGCTCTGGAGTTGGTGATCCACCCTGATCAGACCTGTACTATACCCGGCAGTAAGATCTCCGATAGCCTCGCGCTACTCAGGGATACGATTGCCTATGTATGGGACAGGAGGGTGGACACCTGCCTCATCAGCCTGGACCAGGAGAAGGCTTCTGACAGGATATCGCACACCTACATGATGGACGTGTTTTCCAACATGGGGTTTGGGGAGGCAATCTGCAATTGAATCAAACTGCTCTGCACAAACATCAGTAGCGCAGTCTCAAACAATGGATGGGAATCAGAAAGTTTCCCAAACCAGTCTGGAGTCAGACAGGGCTGTCCTCTCTCTCCTGTCTTGTTTGTTTGCTGTATTGAACCCTTTGCTGAGTTTATTAGGAAGGATGCGAGCATAAGAGGGGTGATAATCCCTGGCAGTGGAGGCACTCAGGTTAAAACCTCCCTGTACATGGATGACGTCGCCATTTTCTGCTCAGACCCACTGTCTGTGCACAGACTGATGAGCGTCTGCAATCAGTTCGAACTGGCCTCGGGAGCCAAAGTTAACCACAGCAAGAGCGAGGCCATGTTCTTTGGGAACTGGGCTGACTGATCCTTTGTCCCCTTCGCCGTCAGGTCAGACTACCTGAAGGTGCTGGGGATATGGTTCAGAAGGGCCGGGCCCTGCACCAAAACCTGGAAGGAGCGAGTAGCCAGGGAACAACATAAGCTGAGCATGTGGGAGCAGCGATCTCTCTCCATTATGTGCAAGAACCTGGTTATCAGGTGCGAAGCGCTCACGTTGTTGCTGTACGTGGTGCAGGTCTGGCCCATACCCCACTCCTGCACTGTGGCGGTCACCCGAGCCATTTTCCGCTTCATCTGGGGATCCAAAATGGACCGGGTCCGGAGGGACACGATGTTCAAACTTCTGGATAAGGGCGGAAACAATGTACCCAACATCGCCCTCATCCTGATGACTACCTTCGTGTGCGGCTGCATCAAGCTCTGAGTAGACCTCCAGTACGCAAACTCCAAGTGTCACAACGTGCTGAGGTTCTCTGTGTCCCCGGTGTTGCGAAGGATGGGCCTGGTCACATTGCCGCGGAACGCTCCATCCAGTTGAACCGTGCCGCACCACGGTTTTCTGAAGAAAAACACCTTTGACCACCAATCCATCAGGCAGTGGTCTGCACGGAATGTCCTCAAGGCCCTACGGGAAAAGGAGATGGTGGATCCTGTCGGATGGTTCCCCGAGCAGACTGCCAAAGTCATTTGACGGAATGCCTCGCCAGAACTTTCAAACAAGCACCAAGATGTAGCTTTGCTGGTGGTGAGAAGAGCCCTCCACGCCAGATCCTTCCTGCACGCCCGAAGTCTCACCCCCTCCGCACAATGCCCTCACGGTGGCTGTGGTGGGGAAGAGATGGTTGCCCACCTCCTTCTGGAATGTGTATTTGCAAAGCAGGTGCGGAAAGAGATGCAGTGGTTTTTGTCGAGGTTCATCCCAAGCAGCTCTGTAACACAGGAGTCTGTGCTCTACGGGCTGTTCCCAGGGACGCACACCGAGATAAACATCAACTACTGCTGGAGGACCATCAATTCAGTGAAAGACACCCTTTGGTCTGCCCAAAACTTGCTCGTCTTCCAGCGCAAAGAGTTGTCCACCTTCGTTGCAGACTGGCACATTCCAAGGTCCAGGACTACGTGCTGAGGGACGCATTAAAGCTTGGGGCAGCCGCAGCAAAGGCTCAATGGGGAAAGACCACTGTGTAAGGTCCCCCCCTCAAACTGAACTGAGGGGCTGGATCCATGGAAAACCCCTCGAACTGTATCTGGAAAATTTTTGTTTGCTGTAAAATGTATCTGGCATGAGAAATGAAATGGAAGGGTTGTGAGGCAACTCACTCCTGTATTGAAGGAAACTGATCTCCTTTCCACTCTTTGTATTTTTTGACTTGGTGCTGTTTGGAACTGTTTTGTAATGTAATTTTGTTTTACAGATTTTTATGAATAAAGTATATTTTGGAAATTAAAAAAAAAGACAGGCTGCATATGCTGTAGGGGCCAGGCGTAGCAATCCCAGGGAATTAGCTGGGCTGCATTGGCTCAGCAAGCTGGGGGGGTGGGGGTGGAAAAAGAGTGGGCAGTCAGCACTCAGGTAGTGTGGGAGTGTCCTGGCTGACATTTTAGGGGCATGAAGAGGAAGCAAGGCTGCCAAATACAGCAGAGGGTGTGTGGGGGGGGGGGTGCACTGGCGAGCTGGGGAAGGGGATCAAGCCATGTTCTGATTAAAGGACAACCATCTTCGCACAGGAGTTTGGTTTAAATAAAAGGTAGTCTAGTTCCTTTGTTCACAAGACCTCTGATAATGCAGAAACCCAAAAAAAACGTCATATGTTTACATTGGAAATTTCATTAGTAGAGACAGAAGAGGAAATACTTTGGCCTGCACAGTCTTGTCATGAAGGGGATATGCAAAATGACCTAGGAGAATGTCTTCAACTGCATGACTTCATGAACTCAAATCATGGAGAGGTTATGCATTTTGGTTAGAGTAAATGACATCTGCTTAGAATTCATACTGCTATTTGATCTTCTACACTTGAGCGACAACCAATTAAATACAGATTATAGGAATCATATTGCATAGCCACATTCCATAAGAGAGTCTGGTCCACTGATCAAGTAGGAACAGCAATTCTCAAGGAAGCTTATTCAGCAGCAGCGTTAGTTGTGACTGACAATTGTTGGTTCAGTTAAAGCTGTTTGATTCCAGCTCTCGAGATGGCCTCCTCGCAGGGATCTCTGGCCTACAACAGCATAAAACATTGGTACCATTTCATTCAAAGCTGATGCACACCAGCATAAATTAGTCCCTTCCAATATGGGATTGCTCTAAAAATGAACGGGACAAGGTATAATTTCAAGCGTTATAGTACACAAGTATAATTGCCAAAAAACTACATTATTCATTTGAATAAAGACTGATTTTATTTAATTGCAGGCAGGCTGCATTAAAACACATTAGGTTAAATCTCAAATTAACAACCGGATCAGGGCAAATACTGAGGCTGCAGATATGCATCTTTAAAATAGTCCTCAATTCCACCCCAAAGGCCTTCACCCCAGGTTGATTTTTCTTGTATTTTGCTGCAGCAGGTTTGAGTTCTGGTGAAAGCCCAAGAACAGATCACCAGATGGTTCAGGAAAGAAAAAAGTGTGAAGGTACTGGAGACCAAAATTAGAAAAAAAAACAACACACACAAGACATTGTATCCTTCCCCCCTAATAAAGTGTGTACATGTATTGCTATGTTACTGATAAAATTGCTTTATTAAATTAATTTTAAAAATTCATTAGTTTAGCTACAACTTTCAAAAGATATTCAGTCAATAATAGCTGACGTGTGGAAATTTAAGTGTGATTACAACATTTATTCCAGGCGATTAAAACAAATGAGGCTCTTCTACCACATCAGGACTTCAGCCTCCACAACTCCAGAATTTAAAATATGGCTTATGGGTTTCACCAGAAAAGTCAAATATTCAATTCTCAGATACAGACTCCAAACAAAGTCAGGGGATTTAAAAACTGTGGCTAGAATTTTACATCAAGGGGCGGCCCACCCCACCGGCTTAAGTCGGGGGTGAGCCCGCCTCTGCTGAGCCTGGGAGCCACGTAGAGATCTTACATGGCCCAGGCCCTTAATTGGCCTCCGGTGGGACTTCCTGCTTCCGAGGGGTGGAAGTCCCACCTCCAGGAGCTGCTGACCAATCAGTGGGCTGGCAGATCCTCAATCCACCAGGAGCGGTGGCCACTGCTGGGACTACACCCAGCTTCAAGAGGATCATTGATGCCGGCGCCAAAAATGGTAAGTGGGGTTTCAGGCCTCGCTGGGGACAACTGGTTGGGCCCCAGCAAAGGGAAAGGTGGGGAGGTGCACCAGCAGAGGCCCGATCAGGAGACTGCCAGGTATTACTGGGCAGCCTCCACAGCTGATGAAGTGCCCATCTGCTGCTGGTAATATACCAGCAGTGGTGGGAAATGGCCCTTAAATGGCAATTAATTGCCACTTAAAGGCCTGAATTGGCCTGGGGTGGACAGGCTGTTTGTCATCTCCTCCGCTGCTCGTAAAATTACAGTCTGGGTGGGAAGGTGACAGTTCTGTTTCAACAGCTTTGACAGGTTGGTTATTTTTTAAGCTTAGGCTATTTTGCTTCTAAGCCTTTTTTAAAAAAAAATTCTAAGACTAAGTTGTACTTGTGCATTCTGGCACAGATCAGAAATCTGACTTTCACACTGAATTGCTCCTGCCAAGAGGTTTCTGAACTATGATCTTTCATTATACTAGTGACTTCTGGATTCCTGACACGCAAGTACTACAGAAGTAAAGGAGAACCTTCATTGCATAATTATGGGACATTTAAACTTCTGCTGTGTGATGTACACATTAACAGTAGCAGATATATGGGTGGCTCACTTTGGCTGTAGTTACCATCATTGGACCTATGATAATTGCATTTAGATAAATCATTTGGCTACCAAAAAAAGTACACTAAAAAAGGGAAGCTGGTAAACACCTGATTCAAATGTTTAGCTTGAGCAGACTAGCCAGCTCTATTACACTTCCTAAACTGCATTTCAAAATAAATCTGGCTGTTGTCCAAACAAAATAGCCCAAAGCAGCAGTACCTCCAGGAGCTGCTTCAAGGCCAGTTGAAATAACCAAACATAAAAGTAAATGGTCAAACCCAGTACAACACAAGAGGCTATTTCTGGTGTCCAACCTTTTCTAACTGGCCATGTTGATGCTTTGTATCCCCAATAGCAGATTTCAGACTAAAAGTCAGCGTCCAGTGTGAAATTGTTATCTTCTGCTTTTGACATCACTCCCATTCTTTGATACTCAGCAACTCTCTTTTCAAAGAAGTTGGTTTTCCCCTCCAGAGAAATGTTTTCCATGAAGTCAAAAGGGTTGTCGGTTTTAAAAATCTGAAGTGGAAGATATGGGTCAAGCAGGTACAAGTTTAATCTTTTCATGCATTTCTCATTTGATGGCTAAAGGCAAAAAATAAATGGTCATGAAGCACTCGATAGTTAAGCAGCACATCTTCTACTCCAGTGTTTACAATGTCAACCACAACCTCCACATTAGTTACATGAAGCGGATTTGAAAACTAATCATTTCTCAAAACAAAGTTTGGGTTCAACTTAAATGGAACACAGAGTCAAAAAGTAGCATTTAAAAAATAAATATATACAATAGTATATTGTATGACAGTAGTTAATAAAAAATGCAAGTTTTGGGTCTGCAGGCAATGGAGATGATAAAAAGGCAAAAAAATGTTAGATGCTCTCAAAACATCCACATATTTTCATATCAATGAATATTGATCAGGAGTGGGAATGAAAGCACATTCTTTCTCCCCATGCTTTTATAGGTACCGAGAGATGGAGTGTAAACATGAAAATGATCAAAAACCTGTCCAGGTAATTTTGTGAAAAAATGCATCAGTAGCTGGTTTTGGCCTGAAAACAAACATTTTCCAGAAATATTAATGTTTACGGCAGGTCATAGATTTACTAGGTTTCCATAGCACAGGATTGCCATTGCCCTCGCAGGGTTAATAAACAGAAGTAAATACTAACCTTACTGAAACCCAACTCCAATAGCAGGCGGTCAGCTACAAACTCAATGTAATATTTCATCAGGGTGCAGTTCATGCCTATCAAGTCAACAGGGAGAGACTCGGTCAGAAATTCCTGTCAAAAGAAATCAGTACCATTTATTATGGCAATTTTGTTCAGGAGGAAAGTTTTTTTTTGGCCAATGAAAGGGCTATAAATCCTTGTGCACCATTTCAAAAGTCACTTTAGTGTCCTTTATACAGTGGACATAGCTAAAATGTTTAACTTTAGGACATTAAAAAAGTTATTTTTCAATCTTACTAGATTCAAAAAGTCAATGAGTGATAAGACAAAACATCAAGCACCCAGACAAAAAATAACCTTTTCTTAAATCTAGAAAATCTTTACTTGTTCAATCTTCACTGCTTCGGTGATGATTTCTTGAACTCTTGCTTCTGAGGGCTTGTGAACTAAGTGTTTGAACATTAGACAGGCAAAGTCACAATGCAAACCCTGAGAAGAAATGAAACACGAAAATACCAAAAAACAAGATTACTACTGGGCTTTCAGTTAAACTCACCAAAAATAAAGCCATATTCCCACAAATACATGCATCTCCAACCCAGAGAACATAAATCTGACAAGTGTCAGTTTATTTAGGCCACTTTAAAAAAAAACAAGTATTGTAACAATTTTAAAAATGACAGAGAAACAAGACAGATGGGGCTAAACATTGGAGAAGGGGGAGGGAAAGTTTTTTGGATTTATCATTTTTTGTAAACAGCCACTATCAAAGCTAGGCTGGTGGCACTGCCACCTCTTGTTTGTGAAATGCTGATTCCTATCAGCATGCCTTTGCAACAGGGGATGCAGGTTGTTACCTCTAATGAAATTGAATATACAAAAAGGTGACAAAAAAAGTACCTACTGTGTCTACATTAGCACATCCTGGTTGAAAGACAATTGTCAATTAGGACCAAACCATTGTACTATTAAAAGATGCAAAGCCCACCTCAAGCTTGATCTCCCAGGTGTCTGCATATTCAACGGCATGCAGCTAAAGTGACAGTTCTGATCAATTGCAAATGCACCTTTAAAAACATGTTTTGTCCTAGGTTGGATCAAAGGGAATTCCCCGCTCACTACTGGCCAGAGGATGATTATTACTCATGTAAAAACTTTATCAAGAATAGATGGTACACACAGTTATGGAAAAAATTACGAAAGGAACATTTTAAAAATACTGATGGAAATTAAGTCTATTACTGTCCTCATTTTGTACATAATCCATTTATTACTTGGATCAATAAATCATACAGCATATTTTCTAGTTATGTCTATCTTTCATGGAAAGAAGTATTACATGGGTCATACATACAGTTTCCAGTCAGCATAGCACAGTAAAATGGGGTTGATTGATCGGATTGGGAACACGACAAACTGGATGCTATGGGCAAGGTCAAATTTCACTTGATAGGAAGCACATGCTTGCCAATGTTAAAGTTATCTTGTGGTGCAAGAGAAGTGACTATCTGGCTAGAACTCAAAAATGTTATCCAGATGCACTGGCTCTCCTGGGAGGAATATGTAATTCATACAAAAAAAAAACTAAACCCTCCTGCAAGCCGCAGGCAATTTAAAAAAACAGGTTTTCTCCATCAACAAGCAGCAGCTGTAACCATAGCAATACCATTGGAATATTTTAGGCTGGTGTCTAATGCACCAATTCACACCAACATGACAGTTCTACCCATCACCAAAAAACATCAATCTTAGATTCATTTAGTTGCATATTTGTTCCAGTTTTGTTATAATCACCACATCTACTGTTTAAGAGTTCCATGTCCCCTTTATCCCACTCTAAGGTTGTATTATTGCGTGCAGTTCTGGTCACCACATTATAGGAAGGATGTGGAAGCTTTGGAAAGGGTGCAGAGGAGATTTACTAGGATGTTGCCTGGTATGGAGGGAAGGTCTTACAAGGAAAGGCTGAGGGACTTGAGGTTGTTTTCATTAGAGAGAAGGAGGAGGAGTGGTGACTTAATAGAGACATAAGATAATCAGAGGGTTAGATAGGGTGGATAGTGAGAGTCTTTTTCCTCGGATGGTGATGGCAAACACGAGGGGACATAGCTTCAAGTTGAGGGGTGATAGATATAGGACAGATGTCAGAGGTAGTTTCTTTACTCAGAGAGTAGTCGGGGCGTGGAACGCCCTGCCTGCAACAGTAGTAGACTCGCCAACTTTAAGGGCATTTAAGTGGTCATTGGATAGACATATGGATGAAAATGGAGTAGTGTAGGTCAGATGGTTTCACTGGTCGGTGCAACATTGAGGGCCGAAGGGCCTGTACTGCGCTGTAATGTTCTATGTATTCTTCACTGCAGGGAAAACGCCTACATTTTAAAGAGGTTCGCAAAGGTGTGGTCCCTCTGTTCCTAAATATAGCTGAACATATGTGCTAAAGAACAAATTTGAATCTGATGTTCAGTGAGAGCAGTGCATTTCAGAAAAGTCAGGTCAGACATTTTGAAGTGGCACAGGGGGACAAAAATATTTGTAAACTGGATCTGTTGACAGCAGGTTTTGCTTAAACTTGGAACAAATATCTAAAATCCAGTACTTTGCATTTTAAACTTAAGAGTCCAATGACCATTTGTGTCAAGGGATATGTCACCAGCTGTTTGGATTGTTTAGTGTGTAAACAGTTGAGCAAAAAAGAAAAACTTTACTGGTTAAAGTCTAATTGGTGCTTTTCCACAAGCAGTATTTACCCTGCACTACATCAGCAGAATGCCTTGCACTTACTTCATCCCTACTGATCAGTTCATTGGAGAAAGTCAGGCCTGGCATCAACCCTCGTTTCTTCAACCAGAAAATAGCAGCAAAAGACCCAGAGAAAAAGATTCCCTCGACAGCAGCAAAGCCAACCACTCGCTCTCCTAGATATGATAAAAGGAGAAAGAGAAAGTATATTTGAGTGAGCAAGTTGCAGGTTCAAGCACAGAGTTTGCATATCTCAGTCAGAGCCCAACAGGAGTCAAAGAAGAAGATATTCATAGCCAATTTGAAGCTTTAGGACATTTTGGCATTCTGAGACCCCATCCAACCAAAGCTGCTCCATTACACTGTACAAGACCATGTCAAATGAACAAAGATACACAAGTAATAGACAAGAAATGACTAAGAGAAGTAAAGAAATTGTACAAAAAAACCTTTCTATTTAAGGTGAAACACTAAAATCAAGTCCTTCATTAATACAAACTGCTCATAATTTGTGGCAGCCCTCATTATCGAACAGCAAATGATGCACAGCATATGCTGCATCTAATTCTCACCCAAAGTCCATAAATAGGCACAAGCAGCAGACATGCTTGATTTTGAATGTGGTAACCCAGGATCGTAAAGCCAGTACTGCTGTGCAGTCTATTAGTTAGCTTTAGAGAGACTAAAGGCTCGATTTTATGGCCCCACCCACCCACCTGAGGTGGAATTGGAGGCAGAGTATTGTGACGGGTGGCTCGGAGGTGATGGGGATGTAGGCATGGGGCCCATGGACTTCCCATCACCCAATGATCTTCCCGAGGGCAGGATAGGCAGGCGATGGCCTTCCTGCCCAGAACCTAATTGAGGACCTTAAGGGGCCTACTAATGGCAAACTAGGGACTTCTGCCTGCCGCTGTTACGCAGTGAGGACGCCTTGTAAAATGAGGTCCCCCCCCGCAGGCTTAGGGAAAAAGGAGGGTGCTCCCTTCTCCATGGCCAGTTTGTGTCCCACGGAGGACCCCCACTGGGAACCAATTCTCCCCCCCCACCCCCAGACTGCAAGACCATGCCCCAGCGGACCCCCCCCCCCCCCCACACCCACATAATCTCCATTTCCTGGTCACTGATGACCATTCTCCTTGGTCACCTAGGCCGAACTAGATAGATTGCAATCTTAGCATCCCACTAGGCTCAGCTGACCTTCTGACCCCATATCTGGAGCATCACCAAGACCACCATAACATTGCCAGTCTCTGACCCTGCCACAGCTCAATTGCTGTTGAAATCCTCATTTTTTTTTTTTACATTTACCTCTAGACTTGACTATTCAAACGTCTTCCTGGCTGGCGTCAGATCTTCCAACTTAACCTCAACCAAAACTCTGCTGCTAATATCCTAACTCACACTGTTCACCCATCACCCTCGTGCATGCTGACCTGTGTTGGTTCTGAGCCCAATACAACATGTTAAAATTCACATTCAAGTTTTCAAATCCCTCCATGGTTTCAGCCCTCCCCATCTCTAACCTCCTCCAGCCCTACAACCCCAAGGTCTCGACACTCCTTCAGTTCTAGACTCTTGCTGTGGAGGGGGGGGGGGGGGGGAGTGGGAGTGGGAGTGGGAGGGAGAAAGAAGGGGGGGAAAAAAAAAAAACACTTCAGCAGTGGCAGCTGTGCCTTCAGCTGTCAAGAACCTAAGCTCTGAATTCCCTCCCTATCCTTCTCTGCCTCGTGCTCCTCCTTTAAAAGGTTCTTTAAAACCTCTCAAATCTTTTGGGCTCCTTCCCAATAGGTCCTCATCAGGCTTAGTGTCAAAATTTGTTTGATAATGTTCCTCTGTATTGCTGTTGGATGTTTCAGTACATTTTCAAGGCACTATAAAAATAAAAGTTAGCATCTTCCTGGTCTGTACATCTTAAGTCAACTACTTCAAGCAATTGAGTTTTTTTGGGGGGGGGTGGGGGGTGTGAGAGGGTTGCAGGGAAGCTCGTTGCATTTTTAAACAAACCGGCAATTATTTCCAAGAGGATTTTAGGCAAGCTGGCTCAAAAAAAAAACCTATAAACAATAGCATTTCCCCGAGATCTAGATGTAGTTTGTTGGTCTTTTCCACCTACACTAGGATCTAGGTGATTCTATATTGTTCTCCCAACTCCGTCTATCCTCAAATATTTCATATTAATAGGGAAATGGTGAAAATGAACAAACAGATTAGCTTCATTTTCCCAATGATGCAAATTAAACAGACTCGTATTCATGCAGTTTCATTGCTTCAAGACCGAAGCTTCATTAGCACAAAACTTTGAGGCATCAACATCTTTGATCTTAAAGAAAATGTGTACATTAAATTTTATAATTCGTATGCTTTTGAAATTGTACATGTTTTTCCTGACTGTTAGGACACATACCAAATGTGGACTCCTGATCATCAATCCATCGCAAGGCCCAGTCAGCCTTCCTCTTGACACATGGCATGGTTTCAATTGCATTAAACAAGAACTCCCTGAAGAGCAAGATGGAGCCTATATTAGATAAATTTGACTAGATCAATGGTTTCCAATATTTCTCTTGTATGAGTCAAGTTTTCCCCAAACACATTATCCTAGTTCATTCAGACAACCCCTACAGATTAGAAATAATTCCAAAATATTCCTCATTGATTACAGAACCTGCAGGATACTAGGATATGTAGTCAATTCAAATGACAACACTTTTTTTTTTAATCAATTGGTTTCAAATAAGTTAGATATTGGAAACTTTTTTCTTACTCTGTTTCATGTTTTGCTTACTACGTACTGCCCCCGTGTTCCATTAACTTTGATATAACAAAAAGAGCTAAATCACAGTCCATAACTTTCTGAACAGCAGTCTTGGAGAGCAGGAACCAGGAGCTCTGGTAGACAATTCTTCAGACCTAGAGTGAGAGAGTGAGTGCCACTCTTATCCTAGTAGAGCAGTGGAGAGATTGGTAAGTTTGTCCTCTCCAGAAATGTGCATCTTCCACAAAATATCACAGTCAGCAGTGGGAACCCACTTTAGCCAAGGAGTACCAATGCTAGATTGAAGCCCCAGCTCAGGTTAGCTAATTCAGTACAGGCTTGAATTGAACTTGGGGTTATCCGGTCTGTAAAGTTTAGTCGCCAACAATCAGGAGTCAACATACAACATTAATCTTGAATAATCCCATGTAAATTTTCCTTTGCCATCATAGATATTTGTTCATGTTTACATGCAAAAAACCTACTTATGACTAAAATAGATACTACATCTCAACTCAGCAATCCAACTTAATAACTGATGGTTCTAAAATGTATGCTATTATTAAAGCACAGAACAATTCTTGCAGAAACTCCAACTCTTCACCCAACACGGACGATCACAGGAAGGAGAAAATTAGATCTTTTACTCCCAAAGAAAACAATCTTGATGAGGTGGCAAATTGAATTACTAATAGAACCTTGTTATAACTAGGCCTCAAGTTTGGATAAAGCCCACATATAACCCTTGATTTTCTACCTTTCACTGGGATCCTTGATGTAGGCATCAATAAGGAGACTGTACATCTCCGAATGAATATTCTCCATGGCAATTTGGAAACCATAGAAACAACGAGCTTCAGTGACTTGGACCTCTTGACTGAATCGCTCCACCTACAAACAAAAAAAAAAAAAATCTAGCTATTTGAGCTTAGTTCCAATATTCTCACAGCTAGATGAACCAGATCGGCATCTTAAAAAGCAATAAAACCTTTCGAGTAAATTCTGGAGAGTTGTGGGGGTTGGTGGGGCACCATTTTAATATTTAAACCCACACATGGCCAAATTCAAAATTCCAGCACAACTGGATGATATTTTTGTAACTAGGATACCATATAGAGAAGAACAGCTTTACAATAAAGCAACATTACTTATAAAAGCGACATTTCCAACTACTTGTCCATATAGTGAAAGCGTGCATGTCAAACACTGCAACAGCAATACTGGACTTCAAATCTCAGGGCCTTTCCCATTTGAATTGGAATAAGCTCACATCTTTTAACAACCATACAAAACAATATGAGAAGGTCATACTGCCTTAAATTCTATGATAACAATTTTAGCATGTAAATCCAGACATACCAGGTTCTCATTTACAATTCCATCACTGGCAGCAAAGAATGCCAGAACATGAGAGATAAAATGTTTTTCTTCCTGTTTCAAAGATCCCCAGTGTGCCAAGTCCTTAGACAAGTCAACCTGCAAAAGCAAAACAAATCATAAATAATTTCTACAAAATTTGTCTCATTTCTCTCTATATACATAAGGTACCCAAAATAACTTGGGCGTCCCTACTTAGTTGGTGCAATAATTATACAATGGAAGAGTGTTCCTTCCCAAATGCAAGAGCACTTAAAAATTAAATGCTTATGGTGGCACAGTATATTAAAATGTACAATGCATCATTAGGTCCCCAGTGCACTCAGTGGACCCACTGCTAGCCAGTTATGGAAAAGTGCACTCTCATAGTATGAGAGAACAATCACTTCAGGCGACTTCTGTTCTCTTTAGTCGTTCAAAGAGCAGCAGCATTGCTGAAGTCTGGCAGCAAACACCAGCTCACGGTCAGTCCAAAGATGATGCACACAAAAAAAATTGCCAGTCAGATTTGACTATAGCAGATCATTGGGAGATTACTACCAGTAATTCCAGTAGCTGAAGCAGACCTATTCAGAGCTTCCATTGCAAAAACTATGTAGCCATTATTTAAAAAGTAAACACTAATTATACCCGAAAAATCCTGTGAAAACTAAAAAAATTTTTAAAAACAGAAAGTTGTAACTGACCTTCACACCTAACTATAGTATTCTCCTGCAACAACTTTCATTGCATTTACCTCTTCTGCAGTCCAGAATGATGCTTCTGCCTTTTTATACATTTGCCACATATCATGGTATTGGATCGGAAAGATGACAAACCGATTGGGGTTTTCCCGAAGAAGGGGCTCATCCTGAGTTTTTACAGCTTTTGGATCTTTCAAGTCAATCTACAAGTTCAAAGTTTAATTATGTAAAATCAAAGGAAATATGCCATATAAAAAAAAAGAAAAAGATGAATTATTTTACCAGCCGAAATCTGGTGTTAGTTACAGCAAGGAACACATGTGCTAGAGAATGGAAGCTTTCTGCTTTTGAGCACAGTACCAGATTCAATAACCAAAGGTCAAATGTACAGTGAGGCTCCCTCTGTCATACAAACCTTGGCTGGGAGGTAAGCAGTTAAGCCGCTGCCAAACATTAGCAATTGTGGCAAGATGACTAATTACCCCAAAATGTTCATCTTTGATGGAACCCAAGATTTTCTTCTGACCTCAAAGAAAGCACCCCACAAAGATTTAGCAACCTCCATGGCACAGGCTTCCCTTTTTCTGACACCATTTCAGGGGGTTCTGCAGGCATCCAGCTTAATGTCATCAGTCACATTTGAAGTATTCTCAGACAGCAAACCAGAAGGTAGCAGCACACTGAATCCCTTCACTTAATATTTAATTTTTTTTTTTAAACAGACAGCAAAATAATATATAAATTTGGCATTCTACAAGTATAAAATTAGCTTTTCAGGGCCAGTGAGGATGTTTAGCAGTAATTACGAACAGGATGTAACATTTAAGGGTTGTTACAGTGGGACAAAGAGCAGAAGAGTAGAAGTTCTCACAAATTTAAGGAGACTAAGAGGAGTCCAATTAGTGGCAGAGCAGCTGGAAAATTGCAGAGGCAACTTCATGACAATGATTGGAGATTACTTAAAGACCTAACTTTGCACCAATTCACTAAAGCCTGGCTCGGGTATAAAATTAAAACCCGACAACAGCCAAACCGAACCTGACTCAGGCGCGAGTCCTTTAATTTTTTTTTTTTTTTAAATACCCAACTCGACCTGAAGCAGACACATGTAGTCAGGTTTGGTCGGTTCGTCAGGTTTTACTGCAGAGTGCGGAGTCCGGACTGCACGTTTCCCGCCTTGACGTCCTGAATTTGAAGATTACTTCCTGGAGCAAGACAGCACTGTCCACGTCCAGCCCGAGCCGAGCCCGAATGCTGGACCCAGAAGAGAGACGTCTGGTCGGGTTCGGGTCGGGTAGCTATGCTTTACAATTCACCTTTGCTCTTAACTTGGCTGTGTAAACATCTCTCCAGTCATCTATCTATACAGCTACACAGTTATAGTGCTCACCTTGGAAATCTCAGTTTTGATTTGAGTTTGATCATTTCCAAAATCACAAAGGCGGTTCATTTGACCATGTTTTGATTTATGACAGAAGCTATATTTAAAAACCCCATTCAGAACATAAAGAACAGCAAAATTAAGTGAGAAAATATACCAGTTGGTTTCTCTGGCTTTATTCACACACAAGTAGTAAAAATATTTTTTTTTCTGCTGATCTCCCACTCAAGTTAGTCTCCTTTGTGAATGTCACTCTGTCATACATTTTATGCGCCTCTTTCCTTCAGCAACTGAGGAGCGAGAAAGAGTTAAAATAGGGTCTGCGCCAAGAGACCGGAATTAAAGGAGTGCAGGGATCCAAAGGCTGGAAGAGGTTACATAGATAGGGAGGTGTGAAGCCATAGAGGCAATTGGAAAGACTGAAAATTTTAAAATTGAGGCATTGCCAGATTGGGAACCAACATTGGTCAGCAAGCACAGGCGTGATGGATGAATGGGACTTGATGAGAGTTAAAGTACAAGCACCAGAGTTTTGGATGAGCTCAAGTTTATAGCTGGTGGGAGATGGGAGGCTGGACAGCATTAGAATAGTCAGGTCTAGCGGTAACAAAGGCATGAGTGCTCAGATGAGCTGAGGCAAGTAGATGTTATGGAGCTGAAAGTAGGCAGTCTTGATGTGGAGTGTTGGAGCTGATTGATTCATGGTGTCACATGATTATCACTGACTAATTAGTTCATCAGCAACAGGAGAGGTTCATCACACTAGCACTTTTAATATTAAACAATCGCAAGATTTAATATAAAACACAACCATAAACTTCAAAAAAAGGCATTGATAGCAAACATCGGAGGACCGGTAAAAGAAAAATTGAGTTTATCGTCTTTCACTTCTCCCACTCGCCTCCATAAATTGGACTTTAGAAGCAATTACACAAGTGAAACCTTTACTTTACCAACCGTTACCTTCCAAAAAATATATTAACACGATGCAGAATGGGCTTACTTCCCTCCTGAACAAAGTTACAAGACTCAACTCACCACATCCTAAACATTTATCATAATTTTTCGCGCTGATTTGATCGCTGCCTGTGACTTAAAGAAAAAGTTATAGAATTCATTGCTCCCAATTACAGAAGAATTATAATGTCTCACATCTTATATTCCCCAACACAACTTCACACCTGTTTTCTTTTTTTAAAAAAAAACCTTACCCTGTTTTGTTCTTCAACAAGAGGTTTGGAAGGATAAACGGAACTTTGATTTTTCTGGGATATAAGAACTCGAGTAGACATGACAAGGCTTTATAATTACACTTCTTTGCAAAAAGAAAAGTTACAACAGTTTTGCGATTTCCGACTGTAAAAACTAATAGAGCAACAGACACGACACCTACAAGCAAATCAATTACTCTACACACTTGATAAATGTGCCCACAGTTCTTTGCTGTCTATTCAGCATTTTTAAATGTTCCCGCGCAGGGCCAGCCAAGCCTCGAACCCCCACCTCATTACAGCATCACAGCCAATAGGATCCATTACATTCTTCAACGCCACAATGCCTGTCTGTTTTAATAATGAGTATGAAACGGGAAATTGTGACACAACGTCCTATTGCCCTGTAATGGACATGTCAGTGCTTAGAGTGCAGATTACAATCAGGATTGACGCTTCCAAAGAGGTCATTTTAATCTGAAAAGAGAAAAAAATAAGCTAATGCAATTCTGTAAAAGCAACACACGTAATTAGTTGAGTAAAACAGGGAGAGCATCGCAAATCATCTCCCTTTACAGTGCAGAAACAGACCATGGGGCCCAACTAATCCACGCTGGTGCTTTTAGTTCAAACAAGGGTGGCACAGTGGCGCAGTGGTTAGCACCGCAGCCTCGTAGCTCCAGTGACCCGGGTTCAATTCTGGGTACTGCCTGTGTGGAGTTTGCAAATTCTCCCTGTGTCTGTGTGGGTTTCCTCCGGGTGCTCCGGTTTCCTCCCACACGCCAAAAGACTTGCAGGTTGGCAGGTAAATTGGCCATTATAAATTGCTACTAGTCTAGGTAGGTGGTAGGGAAATGTAGGGACAGGTGGGGATGTGGCAGGAATATGGGATTAGTATAAAATGGGTGGTTGATGGGCCGAAGGGCCAGGCTCAGTGGGCCGAAGGGCCTGTTTCAGTGCTGTATCTCTAAACTAAACAATGCCGCCTCCACTCTAATTACCTCGGCCCAACCTGCTTCTGTATCCTTCTGTTCCCCTCTCTCTCATATGTGCATCTTTCTTTCTTTGGCCTCCTTATCTCGAGAGACAATGGATACGCGCCTGGAGGTGGTCAGTGGTTGGTGGAGCAGCGCCTGGAGTGGCTATAAAGGCCAATTCTAGAGTGACAGGCTCTTCCACAGGTGCTGCAGAAAAATTTGTTTGTCGGGGCTGTTACACAGTTGGCTCTCCCCTTGCGCCTCTGTCTTTTTTCCTGCCAACGGCTAAGTCTCTTCGACTCGCCACACTTTAGCCCCGCCTTTATGGCTGCCCGCTTGATGTGCATCAAGCCTCCTCTTAAATGCCTCAATGGCATCTGCTTCAACCACTCCATGCGACAGCTCGTTCCATATTCTCTATTCTGTAAAGAAATTCCTCCCAAATTCTCTAATTGATCTGTTAGTGGCTATGTTATATTTATGCCTCCTTGTTCTGAAATCATCCAGAAGTGGAAGCAGTTTCTCCACATTTGGCTGATTTTAAAGACTTTTCAGTATTCTCAAAGTGAATTGCTATTCATGCAGATACTACGACTGAGATTCCATTAAAATTGAATTAATTTAATTATTATTGTTTCTGGAAAATAAAAAAAAAGTTAGAGTGAGGGGATATGTTTTATGATAAAATTGTGTTGGATTAGAATGAAGTATATTTAAGGATACAGTCACACTGTAACTATGTCAATGAAAATTGATTTTTAAATATAAGGGAGCAAATATAATGTCAGTATTTTGTCCATGCAAAGCATTTTTAGGTGTTTTCTTTTACTCATTCATGGGATGTGGATGTCACATTTATTGCCAGCATTAATTGCCCATTGCTAATTTCCTTGAAAAGATAGTGGTGAGCTGCCTATCAAATCTCCCATCAATCTCCTTTGCTCCAGGGAGAACAGCCCCAGCTTTTCCAATCTAACCTTGTAACTAAAATCCCCCATTCCTGGAACCATTCTGGTAAATCATCTCTGCACCCTCTTAAGGACCCACATATCTTTCCTAAAGTGTGGTGACCAGAACTGGACACAATACTCTAGTTGGGGCCTAACCAGGCTTTATAAAGGTTCCACATAACGTCCCTGCTTTTGTACTCTGTGCCTCTATTTGTGAAGCCCAAGATTCCGTATGTTTTACTAGCAACTCTGTCAATAAGTCCTGCCACCTTCAAAGATCAATACACATCCAGCCCCAGGTCCCTCTGTTCCTGCACAATTTAAAACTGCGTCATTTAGTCTGTATTGCCTCACCCTATTTCTTCTGCAAAAATGCATCACCTCATACTTGTCTATATTAAACTCCATCTGCCACTTGTCTGCCCATTCTGCTAGCCTATCTATATCCTGTTGCAGGTGGTTCATATCATCCTCACTGTTCACAACTCCTCCAAGTTTGGTAATTTAGCAAATTTTGAAATTCAACTCTGTATTCCAAGATCCAAGTCATTTATATATAGCAAAAAAAGCAGTGGTCCTAGCAATGTTCCTTGAGGAATACCACGGTCTGAAAAATAACCATTTACCGTGACTCATTTTTCTGTCCATCAGCCAATTTTTAGTCCAATTGGACACTGGCCCTCCTATTCTATGAGCCTCAATTTTGCTAACCAGTCTTATATGCGGTATTTTGATGAACACTTTCTTAAAATCCATATAAACAACACCCATCACATTCCCTTCTTCTTTCCCTGCTGATTCTGCCAAGCCCACTTTGGGTGTGGTTTCGCTAGATAGTAGATAGGGACAGTGGGAATCTCGTTCATCCATTCATGTGTGTCACTAATTACATGACATGGCATTTGGCCACCTTAAGAGAGTCATAGCAAAACTGGAGTCAATGGGATTCAGGGGGAAAACTCTCCACTGGTTGGAGTCGTACCTAGCACAAAGGAAGATGGTTGTGGTTGTTGGAGGTCAATCATCTGAGCTCCAGAACATCACTGCAGGAGTTCCTCAGGGTAGTGTCCTAGGCCCAACCATCTTCAGCTGCCTCATCGATGACCTTCCTTCAGTCATAAGGTCAGAAGCGGGAACGTTCGCTGATGATTGCACAATGTTTAGCGCCATTCACTGCTCCACAGATACTGAAGCAGTCCATGTAATAGTCATAGAGTTGTAGAGTCAGAGTTATACAGCACAGAAACAAGCCCTTCGGCCATCGTGCCCATGCTGGCCATCGAGCACCTATCTATTCTAATCCCATTTTCCACCACTTGGTCTGTACCCTTGTATGCTATGGCGTTTCAAGTGCTCATCTAAATACTTCTTAAATGGTGTGAGGGTTCCTGCCTCTACCAACCCTTCAGGCAGTGTGTTCCAGATTCCAAACACCCTCTGGGTGAAAAAGGTTTTCCTCAAAACCCCTCTAAACCTCCTGCCCCTTACCTTAAATCTACGCCCCCTGCTTATTGACCCCTCTGCCAAGGGAAAAAGTTTCTTCCTATCGACCATATCTATGCCCCTCATAATTTTGTATACCTCATCAGGTCCCACCTCAGCCTTCTCTGCTCTAAGGAAAACAACCCTAGCCTATCCAATTTCTCTTCATAGCTGAAATGCTCCAGCCCAGGCAACATCCTGGTGAATCTCCTCTGCACCCTCTCCAGTGCAATCACATCCTTCCTATAGTGTGGCGACCAGAACTGTACACAGTACTCCAGCTGTGGCCTAACTAGCATTTTATACAGCTCCATCATAACCTCCCTGCTCTTATATTCTATGCCTCAGCTAATAAAGGCAAGTATCCCATATGCCTTCCTAACCACCTTACCTACCTGTGCTGCTGCCTTCAGTGATCTATGAACAGGTACAACAAGGTCCCTCTCACCCTCTGTGCTTCCTAGGGTCCTACCGTCCATTGTATGTTACCGTGCCTTGTTAGTGCTCCCAAAATGCATGTAGAAAATGTAGCAAAATCTGGACAATATCCAGGTTTGGACTGATATGTGGCAAGTAACATTCACACCACACAAGTATCAGACAATGACCATCTCCAACAAGAGAAACCTAACTACCTTCCCTTGTCATTCAATGGCATTACCATCACTGAATCCCCCAGGATGTTGATATCAACATCCTGGGGGTTTTCATTAACCAGAAACTTAACTGGAGTAGCCATATAAATACTGTGGCTACAAGAGCAGGTCAGAGGCTAGGAATCCTGTGTGAGTAACTCATTTCCTGACTCCCCAAAGCCTGTCTATCATCTACAAGGCACAAGTCAGGCGTGTGATGGAATACTCTCCACTTGCCTGGATGAATGCAGCTCTAACAACAATCAAGAAGCTCAACACTATCCAGGACAAAGCATAGAACCATAGAAAAATTAAGGCACAGAAGGAGGCCATTTAGCCCGTCATGTCCGTGCCAGCCGAAAAAACTAGCCGCCTAATCTAATCCCATCTTCCATCACCTGGTCCATTGCCTTGCCGGTTACAGCACTTCAGGTGCATGTCCAGGTACCTTTTATAAGAATTAAGGGTTTCTGCCTCTACCACCATTCCTGGCAACGAATTCCAGACACCTATCACCCTCTAGGTGAATAAGTTTTTCCTCATATCACCTCTAATCCTTCTACCAATCACCTTAAATCTGTGCCCCCTGGTAAATGACCTCTCCGCTAGGGAAACAGGTCCTTCCTGTCTACACTATCTAGGCCCCTCATAATTTTGTACACCTTATTAAGTCACCACTCAGCCTCCTCTGTTTTAAGGAAAACAACCCTAGCCTATCCAATCTTTCCTCATAGCTGCAACTTTCGAGCCCTGGCAACATTCTTGTAAATCTCCTCTGTACTCTCTCCAGAGCAATTATAGCCTTCCTGTAATGTGGTGACCAGAACTGTACGCAATACTCCAACTGTGGCCTAACCAGCGTTTTATACAGTTCCAGCATTACATCCCTGCTTTTGAATTCTATACCTTGGCCAATAAGGAAAAGCCTTCCATTTGCCTTCTTCATCACTCTATCTACCTGTCCTACCACCTCAGGGACCTCTGGACATGAACTCCAAGGTCTCTCGCTTCTACTACCGCTCTCAATATCCTCCCGTTTATTGTGTAGTCCCTCGCTTTATTTGCCCTCCCCAAATGCATTACCTCACACTTACCTGGATTGAATTCCATTTGCCATTTTCCCGCCAACTTAACCAAACCATTGATATCTTTCTGGAGTCTACAGCTATCCTTTCAACTATCAACTACATGGCCAATTTTTGTGTCATCAGCAAAATTCCCAATCATGCCTCCCACATTTAAGTCCAAATCATTAATATATACCACAAACAGCAAGGGACCCAACACTGAGCCCTGTGGAATGCCACTGGAAACAGCTTTCATTCACAAAAACATCCATCGACTACTTTCCTGGCTCTGAGCCAATTCTGGATCCAACCTGCCACATTCTCCTGTATTCCATGAGCTTTCATTTTACTGACCAGTCTGGCATGTGGGACCTTGTCAAATGCCTTACTAAAATCCTTGTAGACCACATCCACTGCACTACCCTCATCAATCCTTCTTGTTACTTCCTCAAAAAACTCAATTAAGTTAGTAAGACATGACCTTCCCTTAACAAATCCATGCTGACTATCCCTGATTAATCCATGCCTTTCTAAGTGGCAGTTTATCCTATCCCTCAGAATAGATTCTAACAATTTACCCACCACCGAGGTCAGACTGACTGGCCTATAATTATTTGGCCTATCCCTCACACCCTTTTTAAACAATGGTGCAACATTTGCAGAACTTCAATCGTCAGGTACCTCTCCTGTATCTAGTGAGGATTTTAAGATGATCCTCAGCGCATCCGCTATTCCCTCCCTGGCTTCCTTTAACAACTTGGGATGCAATCCAACTGGCCCTGGCGATTTATACACTTTCAAGGATGTCAGACCCTCTGGTACTTCCTCTCTCATTATGTTTATCGTATCTAATATTTCACACTTCTCTTTAACTACAATGTCTACATCAACCCTCTCCTTTGTGAAGACAGAGACAAAAAACTCATTAAGAACCCTGCCCACATCTTCTGCATCCATGCATAAAATCCCTTATACATCTCTAATAGGCCCTACCCTTTCCTTAGTTATCCTCTTGCTCTTAATGCACTGATAAAACATCTTTGCGTTTTCCTTGATTTTATTTGCCAATAATTTTTCATGTCCTCTCTTTGCTTTTCCAATTTCCTTTTTTACTTCACCCAAGCACTTTCTATACTCTTCTAGCTATACTCTTATACTTTCTAAAGTATTAAGATTCTGTGATTTCCCTCCAGATCTGATCCTCTATCTTTCTCTCACTATTTGGAGGCCTATAGAATGCCCCTAGTATTGTGATCATCTGCTTTTTGCTCCTCAACTCTAACCAAATGGATTCTGTCCTTGCCTCCTCAAGAAATTCCCCTCTTTCCAATACTACAATGTCTATCCTAATAGTACTGCCACCCACCTTTCCTTTTTCCTTCTCTATCTTTTCTGAACACTTTATATCCTTGCATATTAAGTGCACAGTCCTCACAATTTTTAAGCCACTTTTCATTATTGACACTACATCATATTCCCATACTGCTATTTGTGTTTGTAGCTCGCCAACCTTATTCACTACACTTTGTGTGTTTACATACATGCATTATAATCCTGTCTTTGCATTCCTCATAGTCCTTCTCAGTCTGCTCCTATCTAATATGGAACTGCTTCCTTCTCTAGTACTGTCCAACACTCTCACATTATGCACCTAATTCCTCCCTTCTACTTTTATATGTTGGTGCCCCTTCCCCTGCCAAATTAGCTTAAAATCTCCCCAACCACACTATTGAACATCCCTGCAATGACATTAGTCCCAGTCCTGTTGAGGCGCAACCGGTCCCTTTTGAACAGATGCCTTCTGCCCCAGAACTGGTCCCAATGCCCCAAGAATCTGAAGCTCTCCCTCCTGCACCATGCTTCAAGCCATGTATTGATCCTCCCCATTTTCCTATTTCAACTCTCACTTTTGTGTGGCACAGGGAGTTATCCAGAGATTACTACCTTCTAGGACCGACTCTTTAACTTCTTCCCTAACTCCTGAAAATCTGACCGTAGGACCTCAATACCTGCCCTTGCTACATTGTTGCCACCAACGTGCACCACAACTTCTGGCTCAGTCCCTTCTCCCTGCAGAATATCTTGCACCCTTTCCATGATGTCCCTTACCCTGGCACCAGAGAGGCAACACACCATGCGGGACTCATGACAATGATTATAGAAATGCCTGTCTGTCCCCCCTGACTATGGAATCTCATATAACAACTGTATTTCTATGCCTTGCTGCTTCTCCTATGCATTGGTGCCATGGTCTGAAGTGGACTCCTTCAGGGTATTGTCACTCCTAGCAGTCTCCAATGTTGAGTACCAGTTTGAGAGTTGCACACACCCCGAAGACTCCTGCACCTCCTGCCTCTTCCTAGTCTTCCTGATGGCCACCTACCTAGTATACTGTTTGTGGGGTGAGCACCTCCTGGAATGTACAATCCAGGAAACTCTCCTGCTCCCTGTTGCTCCGCAATGATTCCAGCTGTCCCTCGAGCTCGGAAATCCTGAGCTTGGAGCTAAAGCAGCTGGAGACACTTCTTACACTTGTGGTCACCCAAGACACGTGAAGTGTCCTGGAGTTCTGACATGGCACAGGAATTGCAAGCAACAGGTTGCTGCTGCCCACCCATGATCTAAAAACAATCTCTATTCCCTCTTTTAGAATCTATTTGGTACCTGGTTTAAACTATTAATTTTAATTAATGTCTATAGACCCACTGTGCTACTACTCATTAATTCTCTCAATGCTATACTCACCCTGATTGAGGTTATGAATTTTGAATGCTGTGTGACTTGGAGGGAAACTTACAGGTGGTGGTGTTCCCATGCACCTGCTGCCCTTGGTCTTCTAGGTGGTAGAGATTGTGAGTTTGGAAGGTGCTGTTGAAGTCTTCATGAGTTGCTGTAGCGCTTCTTGTGGATGGTATGCACTGCAGACGTGGTGCATCAGTAGTGGAGCGGATGAATGCTTAAGGTAGTAGATGGGGTGCTAATCAAGTGGGCTGCTTTGTCCTAGATGCTGTTGATCTTCTTGAATGTTGTTAGGAGCTGCACTCATCCAGGCAAGTGGAGTGTATTCAATCGCACTCCTGACTTGAGCATTGTAGATGGTGGGAAAGCTCTGCGGAGTCGGGAGGTGAGTTTCTTGCCACAGAATACCCAGCCTTTGATCTGCTGTTATAGCCACAGTATTTATGTGGCTGCTACAGTTAAGTTTCTGGTTAATAGTCACTCCACAGGATGTCAGTAGTGGGGGACTCAGCAATGGTAATGCCGTTGAATGTCAAGGGAAGATGGTTAGATTCTCTCTTGTTGAAAATTGTCATTGCCTGGCACTTGTGTGGCGTGAATATTACTTGCCATTTATCAGCCTAAGCCTGAATGTTGTCCAGGTCTTGCTGCATATGGACACAGACTGCTTCAGTATCTGAGGAGTTGTACTAGATATTACTCCAGCCAATGAAGAGATTTTCCCTCCATTCCCATTGACTTAAATTTTACTAGGACTCCTTGATGACACACTCAGTCAAGGGTAGTCACTCTCGCCTCACCTCTGGAATTCAGCTCTTTTGTCCGTGTTTGGACCAAGGCTGTAATAACATCTAGAGCTGAGTAGTCCTGGCGGAACCCAAACTTAGCATCGATGAGCAGTTATTCCTGAGTAAGTGCTGCTTGATAGCACTGTCAACTACACCTTCTATCACTTTGCTGATGATTGAGTAGACTGATGGGGAAGTAATTGACCAGATTGGATTTGTCCTGCTTTTTGTGGGCAGGTCATACATAGGCAATTTTACACTTTGTCAGGTAGACGCCTGTGTTGTAGCTGTACTAGAACAGCTTGGCTAGAGGGACAGTTAATTTTGGGACAGAAGTCTTCAGTACTGCAGCTAGTCAGGGCCCATAACCTTTGTTGTATCCAATGCACTCAGTCGTGTCTTAATATCATGTGGTGTGAATTGAATTGGCTGATTACTGACTTCTGTGATGGTGGGGATCTCAGGAGGAGGCCTAGATGGATCATCTACTCGGCACTTCTGGCTGCAAATGGTTGCAAATGCTTCAGCCTTGTCTTTTGTACTCGTGCTGGGCTCAACCATCATTGAGGACAGGGATTTTCATGGTGCCCTCTTCTCCCTTTAGTTCTCTTAACGCCCACCACCATTCACGACTGGATGTGGCAGAAGTGCAAAGCTTTGATTTGATGCGTTGGTTGTGGGATTGCTTAGCTCTGTCTATAGCATGTTGCTTCTGCTCTTTAGCATGTATGTAGTCCTGTGTTGCTGTTTCACCAGGTTGGAACTTAATTTTTAGGTACGCCTGTTGCTGCTTCTGGCATGCTCTCCTACATTCCTCATTGAGCCAGGGTTGGTCTCCTGGCTCGATGATAATAATGGAGTGAGGGATATGCCATTCACGAGGTTACAGATTGTGGTGGAATACAATTCTGCTGATGGCCTACAGCACCTCGTGGATTGCCAGGGCCACTCCTCCATCTCTGGTGGGTATGTCCTGCCGGTGAGAGAAGATATACCTAGGGATGGCGATGGAGGAGTCAGGGACGTTTGCTGAAAGGAATGATTCTGTGCATGACTATATCATGCTGTTGCTTGACTAGTCTGTGGGATAGTTTTGCCAATTTTAGAACAATTCCCCAAATGTTAATGTGGAGGACTTTGCAGTGTTAACTGGGCTAGGTGTGCTTTTGTTGTGTTTGGTGCCCAGGTCGATGCTGGGTGGCCTGTCGGTTTTTATTCTTATTAAGGCTTTACTTAGTGGTTTGATACAACTGAGTAGCTTGTTAGGCCATTTCAAAGGGCAGTTAAGAGTCACCCCTATTGTTGTGGGTCTGGAGTGACATAGAGGTCAGACCGGGTAAGGACGGCAGGTTTCCTTCCCTAAAGGACATTAGTGAACCAAATGGGTTTTTACGACAATTACTGATTGTCTCTATTACTGATACTAACTTTTAAATTCCAGATTTACTTAATTAACTGAATTTAATTTCTCTAGCTGTTGTGGTGGGATTTGAATTTATGTCTCTGGATCCTTTATCCAGGCCTCTGGATTGCTAGTGCAGTAACATAACCATAATGCTACCATACCACATCATTCGTGCATCAGACCATGTCATCATTATAAAAGTGCCACTGAGTGCACGAAGACTACATTTACACCATTTTTATTCATTCGTGGGATGTGAGTGCCGCTGGCAGGGCCAGTGTTCATTGTCGATCCCACAGATGAAGTATTGTGCTCAATTTTTGGGAAGGATCTCAAGGCCTTTGAGAGGGTGCAGAGGAGATTTACTAGAATGATATCAAGGATGAGGGACCTCAGTTAGCTGGAGAAGCTGGGGTTACTCTCCTTAGAGTAGAGAGGGTTGAGAGGAGATTTGATAAGAGTAAATAAGGAGAAACTTTCCAGTGGCGAAAGGTCAGTAACCAGAAGACACAGATTCAAGGTGATTGCCAAATGAACTAGAGGCGACTTGAGGAACCATTTTTTAAGATAGTGAGTTGTGATCTGGAATGCACTGAAAAGGTAGTGGAAGCAGATTCAATACTAACTTTTAAAAGGAAATTGGATATATACTTGAAGGGAAAACAGTTACAGGGCTATGGGCGAAGAGCAGAGGAATGGGATTCATTGTATCAGTCTACCAAAGAGCCAGCACGGACGCAATGGGCCGATTGGCCCCTATACTGTACTATTCTATGACAGCAATGTATATAGATATATATTTAATTCTATTCAGGCGTAAATAAAACGATAACGAACTCAATTTCCTCCACTGTACTCAACATTTGGCAGCTTTATTCCTGCAGCACACAATCTTGTCCCCTGTCTACAGGAGCAGGCTGATTTGATGCAGTCACGGCGCATTTCACGTTCGGATAGGGAGGCAACAGCTCTCGTCGCATTGAATAGATTGAGGAGGCTGGCTGGCGGCGTGGTTGCCTTGGAGACCAATATAAACAATTAGTTGCTGAAATGAAGCGCAGTCGCAATAAAGGAGCGAAAGTTTGGTGGGGGCAAAAAGTTACAGGTAAGAGGAGCTGTCAGCATTGGAATGATAGGGCTGGGCTCAAGAAAGTGAAACTGGTTTTTTATGTGAATTTCTGATAACCTCAGTAGCTGACAAGATTTTAATTTTAGGAGTCACAGGTGTTTAAGCGAACAGAATGTTATAAGGTCGATTGTTACAAAAATAACAGGTTTTGGAAATGCATAAATAATTCAGTGGGGATATATCACTACAGGTTTATATATAAAAAATTATAACACGTTTAGAAAGTAGTACAAATAAAATCAAATGTTATTTTTTTTTACTTCTTGCCAAATTCTTCCTCTTTTCTGTAGGTATTGGCTCCTCTAGATCACCTGAATTCTTCCATCTTGTACAAACCTACACTTCTCCCATTGCTGCACTGAGTTCTTTCCTAAATGATTCTGTTGATTTTGCCTCTACCACTCTGTCTATAACACATGATCACTCTCTGAATAAAGAATCCTCCTAACTTCAGTCCTCGTGTTACCTTTTACTGTTTTGAATCTGTGTCTCCTGTTCTATTCTCAGAGTTTAATCTAGAATAATGTTTCAGGTGAGCCATCCTTATACTGACAGTATACCTCTAGAAAATCACTATCTGATGCCTTGTTTCCAGGTTGCAAAGTCCAAGTTTCTCCAGTCTTTCCTCCTAACTTAGACCTAAAACACTAGGGAACGGTCTTCTCTACCCTGCCCCAGTGCCTGAGTGCCTCTTTTGTTTCTCAGTGATCAGAATAAGACTCAAGGTCTGACCAGAGGATTGTACAGTTTGATGGTTACTCCTGATTGTGTTACACTGTTTTGGCTTTATAGTTCAACATTCTATTCACTCTATTGATTGCTACTTTGCATTGAGTGGGCATGTTGAACATTGAATCTGTTCTCCCATTGAGGGGGGGTGGTGGTGGTGGTGGATGTGGAAGAGCTAGCAGAGCGATGATTGGATCGAGACTCAGCACAGTGCAACCCTGAGTCAGCTTCCGCCCATGTTCAGCACTCTTGCTGTGGTCTTCAGTCAGATAAGTGCTGGAATAATCAGGTTCTCATCCCGAGTGTCACATCATCACAATGACAAACTGTGTTGATCTCAATGGTGAGATGTGTCGCAACCTTAAAGGTTACCGCTCACTCAATGTGCAGTTGGTGTGCGACCAGGCTCAACACATCTCGCTGTTCAATGCCCGCTGGCATGCAGTCATGATGTGTTTGTTTTGCGCCATTTCACTGTTTCATCAATCTTTCAGCCACCACTTCAAAACCTACACTGGCTGCTGCACGACGTAAGCTATCCACTCTGTGTCTGGCTACTAATTCCCCTCTGCAAACCAACTACAGCATTCATATAAAGACAGCCAAGCTGCCATGAGAAACATCAGTGAGCAGACGATTAGGGTGCTGAAGCAACCGTTCCACCACCAGACGTTACTGGAGAGGCCCTGCAGTACTTCCGGAATGGGTGTCTGGACTCATGGTCTGCTGCATCCTCCACAGCCTAGCCATCATGAGGGCACATCCCTTCCTATCAGGGATTCAGTGAGCACCTCAGGTGGAGGAGGAAGAGGAAGGGGAGGTGGATCAGGAGGATGCAGCCAGCACATCCATGTCCCGATGGGCTGTCCATGTTCACATTGTTCAACTCCCCTTCCTGTGAATACAACCTCAGATCTCAATTTTTCAGAGGTTCCACACCTTACCTAACATCCCTCTGTTGTGGAACATCATAGTGTCTTCTTGGCCACAATCCTTAAATAAAAGCCACCATGAAACAACCATTCTAAAACAACTTTATTCAACAAAACATCCAATATTCTATTCAATATTCAATGACTCACCCTTGTGCATTCCTGTCGTGTCTATCTTGCAGGTGCCTGTTCCTGGCCGAGTGCTAGTAAGCAATGCTACCCCAGTGGCTGCAGCACGGCTGGCGGAAGGCAGCTGACTTTCAGTGGAGGAGACTGCAGATGATCTTGCAGGATGCCCACAAGCAGGCCTGGGCCTAGCAAGCCCAGCTTCGGACTGCACCACCTGGGTGGCAGAGGTCTGAGCTGGCTGACAGGCAACAGCAAGAGCATTGGCGAAGCGGCAGTGGTGGGAGCACAAATGCTACCACATAGGCACTGCCACTCTCCCAGGGTGGGATCTCAGCAATCCTAGTAATGTATTGGAGGACAGATTGCTGTAATACTGTGACCCCCCCCCCCAGAAAGCTCCTTTGAACACTGGTAGCTGCAGCCATGATGGCAGCAGTCTGTGCCTGCGTAGCAACAAGCTGAGATTTCCTGACCTCAGTCTGAGCCTCAACTACAGCACTCAGACATTGGGTGGCTTCTGCTTATGCTGCAATGGAAGTTGAGACATCAGCCATTGGACGCTGCATCATGGTCAGGTCTGCAAGTGCTGTCATGGAGTTGACCACCACTTCCAGCCTGGAAAAGATGGGCTCCAAGCTCTGCATAAAGCCCTGTGCCAGATTGGAGCTGAACTCCTCCATGCTCCTTGACAGTGACAGCAGGCTTTCTGGCAGGCCTGCCAATGCACCAAGCATTTCTGTGTGCATACCCATCAGCCTTTCCTTTACATTGTCCTTTCCTGTGCCCTCTGCAGCAGAACTCATGTGTGGCCTTGCCTTTTGGGGAGCTGGGGCCTGCGCGATCCTTTTCCCCTGCCCGAGCTGAAGCCCACTGATACCTGGTGCCTGACTATAGGCAGACCCTGCCTTAATTTTGCCTTCTAAAGTAGATGTAATGCCTGAATCTGAGCTGGCGGTTGTGAGTGTGAGATCATGTAACGATGGTCCTTCTTCATCAGTCATGACAGCTCCTCGAGGACTTTATTCTCCCTCACCACTGGCTGACGAGGTGGCAGTTCTTAGGGATCTGAAAGCATAAAGGCAGGAGGGTCAGGTTGGGGGTGAGGGAAGGGGGCAAAAACAAGGGATGTGTGGTTACACCTTCTGTAGCATATAAATCAGAAGAGATTGTGGGCTGGGAGGGGAGTGGGATGTGAGAAGGTGGAGATTAGGTAGGAAAATGCCATTATCCTCAATGGTTTCAGCCCAGTCGCTGGCTACGGCCTCAGTCCTGCCCATACCAATGATTTCCAGCAGTGTATCCTCCATCGGGGTGCATGCTGCCATGCCTGCCCATCCCACCACCATCCTTCTCCCCCCACCCCCCCACACCCCACTGCCCGCTGGTTAGGTGCTGCTGTCTCCGATTCTGGGACACAGCCTGCAAGATAGAGAGAAGTGTGTCAGTGAGTGTGGTGCAATGTGTTTGTGATGTGCCTGACACCATTGAAAGCTGACATTGTGTACAAGCTGTGAAATGTGTATGGGTATATGTGTAAGTGTGTGAAGGTGAAACGAGGCTGTATATATGAGGTATGAGTCATGATTGATGGAGATTGCTGGTAGGGAGTGAAGACGGAGTGGTGAATGGAACAGTGTGTGTGTGAGGCTAGTGGTGCGATTGGTAGGATATGACAGATGCATTCACTGACCTTAACCACTCATGTGAGATCAATAACTTCTTGAGGCGTTGCATCCAAGTCCTCCAGGCTAGACTGCTGGCATCGGGTGCAAAGACTACATGCCCCCACTGCCTTCTTAGTATCTGCCTGGAGGGCCTCTTGGCCCCTGAGGGAAAAGGGCCTTTCTCCTCTTTTTTATTCATTCATGGGATGTGGGCGTCGCTGGCCAGGCCAGCATTTATTTCCCATCCCTAATTGCCCTTGAGAGGGTGGTGGTGAGCTGCCTTCTTGAACCGCTGCAGTCCATGTGGGGTAGGTACACCCACAGTGCCGTTAGGAAGGGAGTTCCAGGATTTTGACCCAGTGACAGTGAAGGAACGGTGATATAGTTCCAAGTCAGGATGGTGTGTGACTTGGAGGGGAACTTGCAGATGGTGGTGTTCCCATGCATTTGCTGTCTTGTCCTTCGAGTTGGTAGAGGTTGCGGGTTTGGAAGGTGCTGTCTAAGGAGCCTTGGTGCATTGCTGCAGTGCATCTTGTAGATGGTACACACTGCTGCCACTTTGCGTCGGTGGTGGAGGGAGTGAATGTCTGTGGATGGGGTGCCAATCAAGCGGGCTGCTTTGTCCTGGATGGTTTTGAGCTTCTTGTGTGTTGTTGGAGCTGCACCCATCCAGGCAATTGGAGAGTATTCCATCACACTCCTGACTTGTGCCTTGTAGATGGTGGACAGGCTTTGGGGAGTCAGGAGGTGAGTTACTCGCCGCAGGATTCCTAGCCTCTGACCTGCTCTTGTAGCCATGGTATTTCTATGGCTACTCCAGTTCAGTTTCTGATCAATGGTAACCCCCAGGATGTTGATAGTGGGGGATTCTGCAATGGTAATGCCATTGAATGTCAAGGGGAGATGGTTAGATTCTCTCTTGTTGGAGATGGTCATTGCCTGGAACTTGTGTGGCGCGAATGTTAACTGTCACTTATCAGTCCAAGCCTGGGTATTGTCCAAGTCTTGCTGCATTTCAACACGGACTGCTTCAGTATCTGAGGAGTTGCGAATGGTGCTGAACATTGTGCAATCATCAGCGAGCATCCCCACTTCTGACTTTATGACTGAAGGAAGGTCATTGATGAAGCAGCTGAAGATGGTTGGGCCTAGGACACAACCCTGAGGAACTCCTGCAGTGATGTCTTGGAGCTCAGATGATTGACCTCCAACAACCACAACCATCTTCCTTTGCGCTAGGTATGACTCCAACCAGCGGAGAGTTTCCCCCTGATTCCCATTGACTTCAGTTTTACTAGGGCTCCTTGATGCCATACTCAGTCAAATGCTGCCTTGATGTCAAGGGCAGTCACTCTCACCTCACCTCTTGAGTTCAGCTCTTTTGTCCATGTTTGAACCAAGGCTGTAATGACATCAGGAGCTGAGTGGCCCTGGCGGAATCCAAACTGAGCGTCACTGAGAAGGTTATTGCTAAGCAAGTGCCGCTTGATGGCACTGTCGATGACACCTTCCATCACTTTACTGATGATTGAGAGTAGACTGATGGGGCGGTAATTGGCGGGGTTGGACTTGTCCTGCTTTTTGTGTACAGGACATACCTGGGTAATTTTCCACACTGTCAGGGAGATGCCAGTGTTGTCGCTGTACTGGAACAGCTTGGCTAGTGGCACGGCAAGTTCTGGTGCACAGGTCTTCAGTACTATTGCCGGAATATTGTCAGGACCCATAGCCTTTGCAGTATCCAGTACCTTCAGTCGTTTCTTCATATCACGTGGAGTGAATCGAATTGGCTGAAGTCTGGCATCTGTGATGCTGGGGACTTCAGGAGGAGGCCTGTGCACATCCTACACCAAGGACTCTAGCATTGCAGTGGAAAACCTCGGTGCACACTCTCTGGCCTGTTGGTGCCATTTCTCAAGGTTCTCCCTGATCCCTTCTTTCACCACTTCCAGCCTCTGCTGCAGCCAGAATGTACCTCGCATTCTGGCTTTACCTAGTTCAGGCTACCTTTTAAGAGGTGCTAGCGCTGCACAAACTTGGGATCTCTGCTGAGGCGCGCAGCCACTCAGCAGCACATTGAGAACTGGGCTGCATGCTACAATCATTATAATTAGCAGGCAGCATAAAGTGTGCATGCTGTCTCCATTACTTTGAACCAGTGCATGCTAATCATGCATTGTGATTTCATGGGCTACCCAATTTTCGCCCCCAGAAATGGAAATTGAAAAACTGAAATCTCTTTAAGTGCACGTTTGCTGAAAGTCTAATGGTGCATTTCATCTACTTACTGCTCAGGCCCATTATCATAATTTTTCCTCACTCTGTCTATCATCCAACATCTATCATCTGCACTATTGACCCTCATTCAAGGACTGTTCAATGACACAATGTTTTATTGCTAATCTCTGGAGGTTGCAGTGGCTAAAGTGGCATCTTTCATTGATCCAAGCATTATGAAACACCTAAAAAAAACTTCCAGTTCTGCCCTTTGTACTGCTGCAAGCTTGGAACTGTACACAATATCACACCATTCATGCTGACTTTTATTTCACGCTTTTAGCACTGCTCAGGTCAGTTCAAGCTGAGATACTGTAGGCTGAATTTTGCTTTTAGTTGTAACTGGGTATAAATTTGCTTTTATTAAAATAGAGACAGAAATCTAACAAATTGAATACTGGTCTTACAAAGACTTTTTGTAATTTTTTTTTACAGCAATTACATTAGCAATACCAGAAGTTGGGAGTGTCAGCAAGGCAGCACAGATTTTAGGAGTCCTCATGTACTGACTCAGGGAGTAGTTAGTTGCAAGCTCAGCAGCTATCCCTGAAATGCTAATTGCAGCCTTGCTGCTGGAGGGAAGGTTTCAGTGAAGCCAAGTGTTTTTCCACAGGGAAAGAGGGAAAACCAGTGCTCGTACATTTGCCAGTAGCTAATTTCAGAACAGCTCTCCTGTTGGATTTTGTGTGGTTTGAGGAGACCAAAACAATTGAAAAAATCAAATTTCTTCCCTTAAGAAGAATGAAGCAGCATTTAATTTTTAAAATTAATTTAAAAGCTTACTAGGGCACTGATGTTGCATAATTTTCCAATGTCTCAGTAATAATTGTAATGATTTTTCCATGAAAGTATAAAAGATATTGGCCAAGAAGTTCACTGGTGTTGCACACAATTTATGCCAGTTCTAAAGAAGAAAGAACTTGCATTTTTATAGCACCTTTCAAAATCTCAGGAAATGCCAAAGCACTTCACAGCCCCTTGAAGTAATTTTGAAGAGTCATCACTGTTTTGACGTATGGAAACACGGCAGCCAATTTGCGGACAGCAAGGCCCCACGGACAGCAATGTGACAAAGACCAGATAGTCTAAGCATCCAATAAGGTGGGTGCATGCAGACACACATTCCATACCAGAGGGGAGTCACCCACTACACTGGTAAAGGCAACAGTATAGGCCATCCAGGCATTAGGCCCTTTGAATGTACAAATAAGAGGCCTACTGCTTCTTTTAAGACTCCTTCCCTAAATTAGGCTACCCTGAAGGCTACTGCCGGAGATAGGTTTTATGAAACAAATACCTACCTGAATATGAATGCATGCTCCTCCTGGCTCCAGAAGAGTCCCGAAGACTGTTGGAGGCCCATGCCTGGCCCCCCTCCCAATCGCTTCAGCCCATCTGCTCCTCCCCAGGACCTCTGTCTCTGAGAACTTCTGAGGGCCGCTGCCAAGTTTGATGTCTGTTTCATCAACAAACTACCTGCAGATGCACAACAGGCATCTGTAGCGTGCTGGTCTAATTTAAATTAGAGGCCACAGACTTAGTTCCCTATGTGATTTCATAGCAGTAGGCCACCATGATCCAATTCCTCCACCATTCTTTTACAAGGTTGTAAATACCCAGGAAGAACTGTGACACTGAGCTGTGAGATACTATCCTAGTTAAAATCAGCATCCCCTTTCCAATACAATGGTACCAGACTTTTCACTAAAAATAAACTTCTTGTCAAGGCAAATCTTATGTTTTTTAAGCAATGTACCTTTCAAAGGCAATATTGTTTCTCTTTTATTTGTCTTTATAAAGAATATTTCATTTCCATCGTGTTTCACTCACTGTTTAATTTCACTTGTTATGGGTGCTTTCCTTCACTTGTTTCAATTTAAACAATCTTTCTAATATTTTCCTTTTCAAAATTCCTATTCGATTTCTGTGACTGTTTAATCTTGTTTATCATTTGCCAAGTTGCAAATAAAGATTATTTGGAAATTTCAGCCGGAGACTTTCACATGCTAATTTATTTTTACTCTTTGTTTTTTTTTCTCCCGACAAAAGAAAACAATTTTCACCCAGGCCTCTTCTATTTCGCGCCTGGTTTTCCCAATGACGTCACTTACTGACTGGCTCCCTTTCGGTTAGTCCAGTTATTTTTGTTTTCTGACTTGTGGAACTCCATCTCTTTATTTTGACCTGATCTAAGTCCTATTCCTTTAATGACACACTGGGGAGGATTTTTAGCCCCAGATGGGGTGAACACAGAGGCGGGTGGCCACGTAAATTTGTGCTGCCGACCAGCATGCCGGTTTGCAGGCTCCATCTTGCCCCCGGGCCAGAGGCGGGATGGGGATCGGCAAGGCTACAAGCAGCGAGTAGTCAATTGAGGATATTTAAAGACCAATTATGGCCTATTGTCAGAGACCAAATGGAACTTTCTCGTCGACCTCTAGGCCTCTTGGGTGGCCAGCATTCCAGGCAGGTTTTGAGACCCCCCCTGCCTGGCCTCAGCTGCAGTTACAGGGGGCCCTGTGGAGAGGTTCCCCCTACACTATCACGGCCTGGCTGCTAAGGGGATTTTTTAATTAAAAATTTAAAAAAGTTGGTGAGGGGGCGCTGTGGTATATTATAGTAGCTGAGCATTTTGTTATACTGCCCTCTCTGTTGGAGAGGTGTAAATAAAGTAGGTTCTATAATGGCTGCTTGCTGTGAGTCCACAAGTTAGTCTCACTCAGTGCAATACGCAACAGGCGACGCTATCTTGAGGCGCCCTCTCTCGCTCTTACCTGGAAAGGCAGCCTGCTGCCCCTACCGAGCTGGAGGGCCTCCAATTGGTCCTCCAGCTTCGAGAGCCAGATGTTGAGCCTGCCCTCTGGCCACTAATTGGCCAATTCAGGTAAAATCACAGCCTGCTGACGGTTTTCCACACAGTGTGTTAAATTTTGTTCAGCTCCCGACATCGAGCTCCGTGGCCGGGGGGTAAGGGGTGTGCTGCAAGATCGCTGAGGCAGCGGCCCACCACGAAGCCCAACACCGGGATTGCTGGGCCCAATCTTCCTGGTGGTTGTGAGGCTCCGTGGCAGGCCCCATCGCATGGCGATGTGACCCGACTTTGAATATGTAAATAAACGTTATGAATGCATTTAAATAGAATTCCCGGCGATCTTACCATCGGATCTGGATCTTCCGTGAGATGGGCGGCATTCATGCGCTTTCACTTTCCTGTCCAGGGAAAGCTGGCGCCACCAAGGTCGGGAAGGGGGGGAACTCAGGATATTTAGTGTAGTGGGAGGTAGTGGGGGGGGGTGGAAACAGGGTCAACTCTGCATTTTTAGTGAAGGGGGAGGGGAAAGGAGTGACCTCTGCACTTTGTGCAGTTGTCGGGGGTGGGGGGAGAAGGGGTCAACTCTGCAATGTCAGTGTATTGGGGGGAATGGGGCAAACAGTTATTTTCGGTGTAGTTGAGGGTGGTACGGGGTTCAACCCTGTGTTCTCTGAACAGGGCTAGCAGCCCTTTAAAAATGGCACCAGCGCCTGCACAGAGACAGCTAATACCGTTCACGGCATCGCCAAGGTCGCCCCCACCACGTGATTGTGGGGGAGGGGCAGCCGCCCTGCATATTTAAATGGGCCGCCACGCTCAAGATTGCGGCAGCGTGGTGGCACCTGGCCCGTGCATGTGGGCAGCCATTGTTTTCAGCTCTAACCCCCATTTGATCCTGACGTTGGGATTCTGAAGCCTGTGGGAAAATCCTGCCCACTGTCCTTCAACGAAGTCATCGAACTTGTAATTTGTCAAAAAAAACTATTTTGAGCTGCTTCTGAATCCTAATTGTTTTCCATCTTGATTGCATTGATCTGAGACCAGAAACTAATCACAAAAAGTTTCTGCAATATGAGTTTAATTGCTGGAAAAGTCTCCGAATCTGCACAGTAGCTTCCTGGTACTTGCAGGTCTGTGATCGGAAAACCTTAGCAGTCCTTCATTTGCAATCAATGACTAATGATGCTGTGCACTTCAGATCTGGGTATCTTGCTCCCTCTCGTGGTAGGTCAACTCCCAGTGGCTGCTGGAACGACAATAAGAGTGAAGAGCAAATAATGTGGCAAGATTTTTTATCGAGCCAAATGTTGCAATTTGCAATTTTCCCAATTAGCAGTTAAAAAAAAAATCAGCACTTTCTGCAGAATATTCCACACATAAACTAACACATCCCAATTGTCTGAATAAACTATCATGTCATTGACAATGTGATACCATAATTGTAGGTGTCCAATTGTAGTTTAAGAAGTTCATGCCTAAAAAGAAAATCAGTCATTTTAGTGTAATGTTAGATTCTTAAGCACAAAAACATTCTAAAAGAATATCAGAGATGTCTAATAGTTTGCATATGGTTGCCACGAACCCACATATATTTGCATATACCTTATTTTCTGTTGCGATGAACGCACCACCTTAATCTACTGTTTTGTTATGGGGAAGTTACAATGGAACTGTTGATAATTATGTCTTATTAAGAAATTTACAGTATAATTTTCTACCAAGAATTTAAAAAATCTTCTCTATGATACAGCACTCACCTCTGACAATGCTCATTTTGTGTGATTTATCAGCTCATGAAATAAAAGCTGCTATTTTCACCGTTGGGTGAGACTTAATTAGAAGGTTACAATCCAATCCAAGTCGACATAGTGATTCTTGGTTCAGTTGTGCTGTTGTGCAGAACAGCTTTTCCACTGGGAGAGAGGGAACATGGAGGGAGAGTTATGCTTGGCTGCAATCACAGACGTTCAGTCAGTGGCTATAGAACTACACGAGGAGAGACCAGAAGCAATTTTCTACCACTAATATCAGATCAGCGTAGTAGAAGATAGATTGTGGATGGTACAGAGAAATTCAAGCAACTTCCGTCCAAGTCAGGTAAATGAATGTTGGGTCCACCAGGGCTCCACTGTAGGGGTGGGTGGATGTCAATTGGTTGCTGTTGTTGTCAGTAACCTACAGACCAAAATTTCACCACAAATGTAAACCTTAAGACTTGCAACAGTGGATAATGTCCAACCTGCCCACCCTCGATAGGAAGGACTGATTCCCAGTCTGGTAACCCTGTCTGGTGCTCACATAGACTATTTATAAATGAACTGAACTGGGAGGTATTGCCAGACTCAGCTGCTGTCAAGTCAGGCACTTGAAGAAGGCTGGAACAGGGGAAATGAGGAAAATTAGATATTTATGTCTTAAGTTTTCATTTTTTGAATGGATCTATGGTTCCAAAAGCTGCATCAATATTCATAATAAAAATCTAATATTGTTATTTCCAAGCTGTTTTGGGTGGTTATTTAAATTCCTGCCACCGTTCTGTAGCTGGTCAATAGGGGATGCACAAAAATGGCTCAAGAGATTTGCCTTCCAATTTTCACTCCCTACAGATTAGTATCTGAGTCATTCCCCTAATGGACTGTGTGGACTGGGAACAAATCCATGTCCTCTTACTCCATGAACGTCAAATGACCACTTGTGTGCACTGATGAGGCATCTCCTCAGCTGTGCAGGTAATTTTTGAGGAAAGGCTCCATTTTTATTGTTTTCCCCTTCCTGTACCAGTCATGCTGCTCAGCTCAGGCTCTGGGTTACAGACCTGCTCCTAGCCTTCCACCACTGCTGTACTGCTGGAGATTGTAATGAGAACACAGGAATCCCTAAGATCACTGTCCTTCACTTTTCCTTCCACCTCTTGGGGAGAAACATCACCTTTGCTTGCTTGCTGATATTGGGAAGTCATTACAAATTATTGGTTCTGCGAAATAATAATAGCTTCCAGCAGGTGTTTGACCAAAGTGACTAGATTAATCAGTTCTTCTGTTATTGCTTATGTCTGATTAGATAACCACAATTGGAGGCTGGAGAACTGTCACTACCCTCAATTACATTATGGTAGATTATATTCAACCCATGGAGCCTGAGAACATACAGATTCACAGGCCTGAGTACAAATGGATTCATTTCGTACCAACAGGAAATTCCGGTAAAGTAACATTCATGAAATTGGTTATAAGTATACTTTCTGTTTATACTACTTGGTTATGCTTAGTGGATTATGACTCCACTAGCCCATTGATTGAACCTCTTGCTGAAAATTCTCAAGACCAAATTTGTTTAATTTGGCATAAACTGCTCATATTTTTAAAATGTATTTGCTAGAGGGAAATTGTTTCCAAACTTTAATTCTTTTTTAGGATAAACCACATCAGCCAATGTCCTCCTCATATCATTAAATCTTTAATACCATGACTTCCAAAAGCAATAAAAAATAAAAGCTGATTTAAGATCTTTAAGAACAGTTAAATAAAATCAAAAATGTGTAAAATCAATATAGATCAGAAACTGAGGATTAGCATAAAACAAACCATTCTATTCAAGACCTCAAAAGTGCAGAAGACCCAAGTTCCCTCAGTCGTACTCTTATTCTATATTCTACAGGTTTTTAGAACTCTGACAAAAATGTATTTGCTAGAGGGAAATTGTTTCCAAACTTTAATTCTTTTTTAGGATAAACCACATCAGCCAATGTCCTCCTCATATCATTAAATCTTTAATACCATGACTTCCAAAAGCAATAAAAAATAAAAGCTGATTTAAGATCTTTAAGAACAGTTAAATAAAATCAAAAATGTGTAAAATCAATATAGATCAGAAACTGAGGATTAGCATAAAACAAACCATTCTATTCAAGACCTCAAAAGTGCAGAAGACCCAAGTTCCCTCAGTCGTACTCTTATTCTATATTCTACAGGTTTTTAGAACTCTGGCTTGGTGTTACCTTTTGATGATCTCACCTTCTTTCCCTTTCTTACCAACCTTAGTAGTGTCCTGTGCTATAGTCCTTGGCCCGCCGCCTAGATTTCTCAATTCAATAAAAAGCTTGTGAGTTAAGCTGTCTGTTCCTCCCTGTGGTTTGTCTATTATATTTTCTATTATACCATATGTAATACCATTTTTCATAGGACTACTTTTGCATTACTGGTGCAGTACAAGATCACTGATAGATTTCCATGCATTATGTTGTTCTATTCTAATATTTAAAAAAAACAAAAAGTGCTGGAAATTCTCAGAAGGTCTGTGGAGAGAGAAGCAGAGTTAACATTTCAGGTCAGTGAACTTTCATCAGAACTGGCAAAGGTTAGAAATGTAATAGGTTTTAAGCAAATAAAGTGGGGCTGGGGCAAGAGATAACAAAAGGGAAGGTGTCGATAGGACAGAGGGTCACAGAGAATAACTGACCAGAAGGTCATGGAGCAAAGACAAAGGGTGTATTAATGGTATGGTTGGTCCACTCCTCCATTACCCCAACACCTCGTCCCTTTCCCATGCAATCGCAGGAGGTGTAATACCCTCCTCTCTCCTCACTATCCAAGGCCCCAAACACTCCTTTCAGGTGAAGCAACAATTTACTTGTACTTCTTTCAATTTAGTATACTGTATTCACTGCTCACAATGCAGTCTCCTGTACATTGGGGAGATCAAACGCAGATTGGGTGACCTCTTTACGGAACACCTTCGCTCAGTCCGAAAACATGACCCCGAACTTCCTGTCGCTTGTCATTTCAACACCCCCTCCCCCCCACCCCTGCTCTCATGCCCACATCTCTGTCCTGGGATTGCTGCAGTGTTCCAGTGAACATCAATGCAAGCTCGAACAACAGCATCTCATTTACCGATTAGGCACACTACAACCTGCCGGACTGAGCATTGAGTTCAATAATTTCAGAGTGTGACTGGCCCCCCTTTTTTAATTTTAGTTTTCTTTTTTCTTTTTATTTTATTTTAGTTTGTTTCATCATTCACTTTTACACCATGGGCCTGCCCACGGTTTTTTTCATGTTAGTGCTTTTGGCCAGGGCTGTTCATTATTCTGTCATTTTACACCCTCTCTGCACTAATGCTTTGTCTTTCAACACACCATTAACACACCCTTTGCCTTTGCTCCATGACCTTCTGGTCAGTTATTCTCTGTGACCCTGTCCTATCAACACCTTCCCTTTTGTGATCTTTTGCTCCACCCCCACTTTATTTGCTTCAAACCTATTACATTTCTAACCTTTGCCAGTTCTGATGAAAGGTCACTGACCTGAAATGTTAACTCTGCTTCTCTCTCCACAGATGCTGCCAGACCTGCTGAGTATTTCCAGCAATAATTGTTTTTATTTCAGATTTCCAGCATCTCCAGTATTTTGCTTTTATTATTATGCTGTTCTATTTCTGATTGACTTGATCTATTCTTTTTCTAAAACTTTATTTATGGATTTGCATAGCAAGATATACACCACAGCAATACAAAGCAATGATCATGGCATAATCAAAACAGAAATAAATGGAGTGGAGTTGGTTAAAATATAAAATAGTGTGTCCTACTTTTATTTACTTCGTGCTTCTGTTGAGAAAATCAATCTCACCTTCCAAGGGGGCGAAGCCAGCACCGAACAGGAAGTAAAGGAAGCTATGGCCAAAGAGATAGGCTTTTAAAACAGGAAAATAGACAGTAAGGCAGTGATGTTGAAGAGTGTTCCAGAGGATGTGGTATAATAGCTGAACAATTGCTCTCCATTGGTGGACCAAAAAGAATAGGGAATGAGCAGTAGTCCAGTTATGAGAAAAAGAGGGTTGAGTATTCATTCTCTAGTCCTTCCAGCTGGCCTTCCCACCTCCACCCTTCACAACAGCAGAACTAGAGAAGATTTCCCAAATAGGCTGGAGCACCACCAGTGAGAGATTTGAATATGAGGACAAGGATCTTGAAATTGATTATGTAAAACACATGGAACCAGTGGAATTTGATGAGGACAGAGTGATGGGTGTGGGGTATTTTGTATGGGGATTCAAGGTGCAATGTTGCAAATTGGCTGGAGTTTGTGAAAGGTGATGGGGGAGGGAGGGAGGAGAACATCTGAAAACCAATCCTCAGGATGATGAAATCATTTTGCAAGGCCCGTAGGGCTGGTGCCAGCACTTGACAACAAATATTACCTAGAGGGATTGGCGACAAATTAAGTTGTTCTACCCAGCAATCAAATTTAATGTCCCACAATGGCTGGAGGTGTTCTAACTCTTATGCATATATATAAATAATTGATGTGATCGATGGTTCTGAAGATAACTGTAAGGTAGAAGTCAGAAACCAAGATCCAAGCAGGGCAATTAATCAACCAAACTCAAAACCTAGAGGCACACTCCAAGATATTGATAATGAAAACTCCCTGTTAAAATAAGAAGGGCTGTAGATTTAATAGAGCATTTTCACTACAGCTCTATCAGAATGTTTCCATAGCATTGTCTTGCTTTCTTTCACTCTTCATACAGAGATGGATGGGTTTACAAACAGACATGAAGAAGCAGTGCTGAGGTAGAGAGTGAGGAGATCACAGCCACCTGAATGCTGGATAGTTCATAGCCCTGGCAACTATACGCTGGGTTAGCCTAGCTATTTTCAGTTCTAGAACTGGATGCCCCTCTTTGTGGTGGGGTTCTGGTGGGCCAGGAGTTCTGTCCGCATCAGTTTTCTGGGTTGGAGATCATTTCACATACATGGCAAGCTGCCACCAAGAGAGAGCCTGTGAATGCGACTGAGGAAAGTCCGGGCGGTACTGCAGTGGGGATGCCCCGTTACACCCATAGATGAGGCAAAAGACCTTAACAAGGTTCACATCTAGGTCTGGGCAGAAATGGAGGAAGAGGAGGCCTTTGCTTGTCCTTTCCCTCCATTTAAAGAATTTTGGGTCTTTCTTGCCACTAGCGCAAGCCCACCGTCATCTTCCACCAGGCAGTCCAAGGGAGCAGTGGTAACTGGTGCAAACAGGAAGGCCATTAACTGGGAGGACAACCTCTATCCCCCACCATGAGTTACATTCAGTGAACAGAGGAAAGGTGACCAGAGGCAGTCCAAGGGGCGAGGAGGGAGAGAAATCCATGGTGGGATGATAAGGTGGCGATAAATCCCACTACCCCATTTTCCTACAGTTTCCACAGAGCTCCCTCTGTGATTTTGTGTGGCATCATGCAGGAAAGTCCAACCCCTAATTTCATAATGTTATCAAATGATCAGGCTAATAATTTTTTTTTAAAGTAATTGTAAATCGCTTTATTTTGAGACATTGTTTGTTCAAACAGTATCAGGATGCCAATCACAGAAGATTTAATCAAGATTTATTTTCACATTTTAAGAGCATTCTGACATGAAAACGTTAGTAAATCATATCTGAAAGCAATAGATTCAAACTGTTTGAACTGATTATATGAAGATTGCGTTAATGCTTAAAAAGTGGCAGCAGATTTTCAATTACAGTCACTGTATTTGACTCTGAGCTTGCAGCTTATGGATGATGACATGCAAATACACCAGGATAACAGTGTAAATAGTACAAAGCTCTTTCTATAATCGTTCTACATATCCATCAGTCAATGAATAATGCAGATCTAAGGCGTCTGGCCCAGCAATACACAATATATGTAATGGTAAATCTTTATTTCTTGCTATATTTTGCCAGTTGATGAATGAGATAGATTTTCTGATCTCCATATCTAATATCATTGTTATTGTGTTCTTGTTGCACTATAGGATGGCAATCATCTACTGTCCCTTCTACCATACCGAGCAAGTATCAAACTGCAAGATTTGAAATCCCTGAGCGAAAGGGGTTTGGCTCTCAAGCAAGGAGGTTTGATGATGATTTCCACCAGGTAATAATTCTTCAAATTTTCACCAAATGATTGCAGCCACAAACAATTTTTTTAAATTATGAATTAAAAAACATGTACTGTATATGTATATACATATATGCTAAAAATGGTGAATATTCTTAACAAGATGAAGGACATCAGTCTGAGAAATGGACCATTTCTTTGCATAGTTTAAGCATTGGGCACTTCCAGCTCAGGTATAGCGTTAGTTAGATGCAGAGTAATGGGCCCCAAATTTCCTCAGGTGCTCTGCCAGACTCCCATTGTGAGAGACAGGCAGAACCCACTAGAGAAAGGGCACTGGTTGTTTGATACGTAGAGCACCAAAATTCTGCCTGCCCCTTACAAGGCAAATGTCATCGGGTAAGGTGGGGGGGAAGAGACTTGCTTGGTTGCGGGTTCCCATTTGGCCAACTCGTTCAGGATCTGGCATAGCACTGGAGGTCAGTGTGCTCGGTGAGATAAGGCGAAATGGCTTCCAGATAGTTATGTGGGACCTACACAAGAGTGAGGGATCAATCCAGGTCTGGCAAGTGGCCTGGACTTCCAAATAGTAGATTATTTCAAAAAAACTTCTCCATCAGCCACTTACACAGGGGCCAAAGGGGAAATGGTTGGGATTGGGAGAAAGGTCCAGGCAACCTCCCACCAAAGGATGGCATGTACCTGATTTATTGCGTGCATTGGGCATCCAGGTGCTGGAGGGTGTCCGCAGTGACATGGGTGCCTGCATGCCCTTTGCAAATTAGATACCCTCCAACCGACCCTACAGATGCTAGCAGGGTCAGTGCTGGTGGACACTGGCAGGTGCAATCCCAGTGTAACCAAGAGGGCCGTGACCTGCGGATTAATGGAAACTAGCTCTTGGTGCAAACAATGTGACTTCATTCTAAACCACAGAAAATGTTACCAGTGTAACAGTTCCATTTTTCACTCTAACCATCCAATCTAGCCCAAACTTGAAGCAAGCTGTGGACAGCTGTGGTGGATTTGGCATCAGAATCTATCAGCCACTGAACACATTTCAACATTTCAGTGACACAGTGGGAAACATTTTACATGGAACACCTCCAAGTTCCCCTCCAAGTCACACACCATCCTGACTTGGAAATCTATTGCCATTCCTTCATGGTTGCTGGGTCAAAATCCTGGAGCTCCCTTCCTTAACATTATGGATGTACCTACACCACAGAGACTGCAGCAGTTCAAGAAGGGAGCTCACCACTACCTTCTCAAGGGCCATTGGGGATGGGCAGTAAATGTGTGCCTTGCCAGAGAAACCCACATCCCATGACTGAATAAATAAAATAAAAAATGCCTAGCAGACAGGAACCTTTAAACTCTCCAATTTCCCATTAGTAGAATAGGGATTGCACTTGTTCCTTGGCTGTGAAGCATTTTGGGATGCCCTGAGGTCATGAAAGGCGCCACAGAAATGCATATTCTTCCTTTTGTATAAACCTATGTCCCAGAGAAGAAAAGACAATGGCCGGAATCTTCTGCACATACAATTTTCTGGTGTCGGGAACATTTCACATGCATCCAATTAAGGATAGTGGGCAGAACAGGGACGTGGGAGGGTCAATGGGAGAGCCAACTGGCAGCTCCTCCGGGAGAGGTGAGCACTGCTGAAGAAGAGGGTGATCTAGGGGCCGCCTCAAGATGAAGGCATATAAAAGGCTCCAAAATCAGCTTAAAAAAACAAGGCCCAAAACTGTGAGGGGCCTCAGAGTGGAGGGGAAAACCCTCCACAAGAATTCCTGTGGCCTCAATTGAACCTCTTTGAGCCATGTGGCTCCCTGATACGGACATTTCATTCAGCCTCTGATGGCCCTCTGACCTACCACCGAAAGACTGCCTCTGGAGCATTGCTGGGCTCCCGACACAGTCGGCGGGGGTGTGGGGAGTCTGGGGTGTGTGAGGGGCCATGCTACATTGAGAAAATACCATTAATGTCAGAAAATGGCCCCTTGATGAGGCCTTAATTACGTTGATTGCCTGTCCACCTCTATTGAGTGGGTTGCCGATTCCAGTGACATCCTGCCCCTGGGAAACTCGCATGAAGGCGGACCATGTCAGGGTGCTGTCCCGGCAGGATTTTCCGCTACTTTCCCGGCCCTCCCACCCCCAAAGCTGCCTCCATGGGGCTGTGAAGATTCCAGCCAATGATTCAACAGACTGTTACCCAATCCATAACGAATGTTAATCTTCAAATGAAACAACTGTAGTGCAAACTGTTACACTGAAGCTGTGAAGTGTAAACGCTTTGCTGCCAGACTGCAACTGAGAACCTGGAGACAAGACTAGCTTGGTGAAATAAAACATTTTAAACACTGACATGGCCCACAGCCATGGGGGGGGAAGACCAGCCTGGCTGTGCTCAGGGCAAGGCTAGCTCTGGCCAAAAAAATGTAAGCACTGCTCTAACTCATGACTTTGAACCTGACACTTAAAATGGCACTCCCTTGTGCTACCGGCAACATCCCTGCCCAGGGTCTACTCCTGCGTCGGATTTTGTGCTGTATTTGTGCTATGGCACCAGAGACTCATGTTACTGCAAGGCACAAATCCCTGCATTAAAAGCTGTTCTAAATTCAGGCTTGCATTAGATGCCTTCTTGGGTTTGGTGGTGTCAGTCACATCTGTAAACAAATCCCATGACTTATATATTTCAGAGTTGACTCCTTGGGTTGAATTTTACCAGCCCTTTGGAGACGGGCTGGGAGGCGGGAGGGGAGGTAAAATGACGGTGGAAGGCATTGACGGGAAGCTCGATATGTTCCTGCAGCCACGGGATATTATCAAAAACAGGAACTGCTGCGCCTCAGCTGCCCACCGACTGGAGGTGGGTCACCAATTAAGGCTATTAATTGGCCTATTGACAGCCATTTTATGATCCCTCTGGGCTTCCTGGGGGGGGACGGGGGGGAGGGGTCCTTTTTTTCTGGAGGCTCCATGACCTCTGGCAGTGCCGCTGTACACCTCTCCGATCGCCAGGGCCTGCCTGCCTGGCCCCAGCACAGAAACAAAATTCCACTTACCTATCAATATGCAGGCGCCCTTTCCTTCCACTTGCAGCCTCAGCAAAGGCCACCTCTATTGGTGGCGCTGCTGAGGCTGCAGAACTGCCGGCCCTCTAATTGGGTTGGCAGCTTGCAGAGGCAGGCCACCATCCTTAACGGGGTGGCAGTCCCGGTGGCAGCTTCTTAATTGACCAGCGTCGGTAAAGTCGCCACTGCGGTCCTGCTGTTCACCCGTGTGGGTTTAGGACACTCATTTGGTCCCAGGGTTGGACCCATAGTGTGACAGTAAAATTTCAGCCATATGTCCCCTTGACATATAAACTGGCTACCAATTCTTTCGCAAGTATCCTCACATGTACTTCTGCAGTCTTAGAGTAGGTGAACTATTTACACTTTTGTCAAATGACACCAGAATGAAATATTTATCTGCTTTATTGCTCAGAAAGCAAGTGAACATATAGAGCAACAGTTACGATCATACACACTTAGTTCAATCAAAACTACCTGTCTTCATGTAATAATAAATGCATAATAATCTTCAAAGTCTGGATGAAATTCAGTCCTCGCAGCTTTCCGTTTAAAAACCTGACTGTCACTGTGTCTTTCTGCCTATTTTATCTTCCTGTGTTCAACAACCAAAGGAGAAGGACTGTACTGGACAATTCCAATTTAACATCCAGGACCAGGGACTTCCCAACACTTTACAAGTGAGGTGTTTTTGATTACTGAGACAGGCTAACAAACTGCTTTTTGTTCTTGTACTTTGGGGGAAAACTTAAATGCTCAGATCGTTAGTGTTCTAACCATTTTTTTGTCTCAATTTTTTTTAATGATGGGAACGCACTTTGTAACACTTTCCAAATCCATTGTGTGGAAAAGTGGTCAAGTGGAAAAGTGACAAGCATGCTCTTGGGGGTATTTCGAGGCTTCTTCAGAAATTGTACTACTTTTCAACGCATGCGCCAAAAAAAGCTGGAGCAGAGCCTCTCCAAGTCGATCTAAATGTCTTCACAGTCATCTTTAGTGAGCTTGTTGCTTGTTGCTTCTTGTTTGTTGTGCCAGGTGGTGAAATGGTTGTGGATAAAGAGTTCGAACAGGCATGGGTGGAATAGCTGAAAGACTGAAATCCAATTGGGGAGTAGAGGAGGAGGGAGATGAGCAGTTATCCAGAGGAATGGAACGTGTGGGTTGGAATGCGTGGCTGGCAAAGATTACTGGGTGAGGCTGGGAAAAGATTTCCAAATGAAGATTGAGGATTTTGAGTTGATTTGGTGGTCACAGTGGAGCCAGTTGAGTGTGGGGGTGAAGGGAAGACTGTGTTTTATGTGGGATGGGACTTGGGCTGCAGAATTTTGGATTAGTTGACATTTGTGTAGGCTAAATGCTGACAAGGAGAGCATTTCCAATGTTGCACTTTGAAGTGTCAATGGCATGAATGTGGGTTTTTGCACTGGTAGCAGTACCGGGGGGAATAACAAGGAATGTACTGGTGGGATTGAAGATTCAGAGGAGGGTGAAATGAACACCTTCAGCACTGTTGGGCTCAACCTTCACAAACATTAGCGTGGTTGATGGAGACACACAAGTTCTGGCATGATCCAACAGGGTGGCCTCAGCTTTGCTGTCCTTGAACAATAGGAATTTATAACTCATTCAGGACCTGATATTAGATCGGCAGTTAAATTATACAGCACCAGCACTGGAGTTAGTGAAGCGGCAGAGAGTTAGAATTGCGTATTATCAATGTACATGTAGAAGCTGACCACATGTCACTGAAGGGTAGTATGTGGATGATGAACATTAGAAGACCACGGATGGAGCCCAGGGACACCACAGGTGACCATGTGACCAGAGGAGGGGAAAGGATTTGAAAATGTCCTAACTAAATGCTCACCGCAAATTTGGAAAGAAAATAATCAGTATATTAGTCACAATATGCAAACAGTTCGGACTGTTTACTTGTATGGACCAAACCCACATGCTGCTAAACAAATATCTTTGGTGGAAATATGTGGAGTTTAATGAGTTCTAAGGTTAGCCACCAGATGGCGAAACCTACCTCAGCTAAAAGGAATTGAACAGTTTTCTTTCTTATACAGTTTGATAATCCTTTGAGCTGTGCAGTTTAGGGACACGTAATGTTTGCAAATGAATGAGAAAACACTGCTGCAAAGTATGCGAAGACTTTGCTGAAAATGCAGTGTGTCCCTCAATTACGATTTCCAGTTTGCCATTTACCAAGTGACAGAAATCTCCCCTTCAGATCACAGCCTCTACCCCTGGCCCCAGTTCATACCTCCACCTTTCAGCTAACATTGGCTGTCTCCTCCCCCACTTAAGGGTCACACTAGACCCATTCTGCCCTCCTTCCACAGCACTGGCTCCTGGCTCCTACCAGCTGCCACTGCTGCTCAGAGACATGGAACTCTGTTCGGTGCAGCGGGTACGATTTCCTGATCTTGCAAATCTATCAAGAGAATTGCTGTCTACAGCATTCAGCAGAGTTCCACCACCAGAGTGCCAGTTAGCAGTCAGAAGCAACAGCGAAGGACGGTCAGGAATAGCGTTGATTTGTGAACATAAGGAAGCAGATTATTGCAAAATACTGAATATTTACACATGGTTGTTATACATGCAATACATGGATGGAGTCCAATTTTAACTTAGTTAGAAGAGTGCCAACATGTTTTGAAGTGCCCCAATACTGTAATTGCAATCTTAGATAGGAATTAGATAGGAAGACCTTGGTTCGATAGAATCCAATGATTCATTCTGCCAACCCCTTCAAACAATGATGGCACAGTGGACTGCCATGAAATAGTTACTCCCAAGGTATCATATTCACTAGTACTTCAGTTTTTATTGTCCAAGATTACCTGCATATTAATAGTATTTAACCCTTTACTATTTATTTAAGCCATGAGGTTATTATTAAGGGCTGAGAGGACCAAATCAGTGCATTTTAAAGAACTGCCATTGGTAAAATATTCTATGGCCTTTTGTGCTGCTGTTTACTTTCCATGGGGGAGGTGAGGAAAGTGCTTCTCTGCCAAACAAAGCTGCATGTGTTGGATACATTGGTACAAAGAGAACTGACCAGTTCAGCAAATGTCTTCATGGTAGCTTGGAGGGATTAGCAGCATGGAAGTTTGAAGCAATGTCACCTTTACAGTTATGGGCAGAGCTGTTCTTTGGTGAAATTTGTCTAGAAGTTGTGATTAAGGAAACAGCAACTCTGTGGCAGCCTCCCTTATGAAGCACACATGACTAAGACAGATTTCTTCAGATATACCCAAGTAGGTGTACCTAGGGAAGTAAGGGTGGAAATTGCGGAGGCCCTGGCCATAATCTTCCAAACCTCATTAGATACAGAAGTGGTGCCAGAGGACTGGAGGATAGCAAATGTTCCATCCTTGTTCAAGAAAGGGTGTAAGAATGAGCCCAGGAACTACAGCCCAGTCAGCTTAACTCTGGTGCTGAGAAAGATTTTAGAAACAATAATTCTGGACAAAATTAACAGTCACTTGGGCAAATGTGGATTAATTAAGGAAAGCTAGCACAGATTTGTTAAGGGCAAATCATGTTTAACTAATTTGCTTGAATTTTTTGATGAGGTAACAGAGAGGGTTGGTGATGATAATGCAGTTCATGTGGTGTACATTGACTTCCAAAAGGCATTTAATAAAGTGTAAAAGGCTTGTCAGAAAGTTAGAGCTTATGGATAAAAGGGACAATAGCAGCACGGATATGAAATTGACTGAGTGACAGGAAACGGAGAGTAGTGGTGAACGGTTGTTATTGGACTCGAAGAAGGTATACAGTGAGGTTCCCCAGGGGGTCAGTATTAGGGCCCCTGCTTTCCCTGATGGGATGTGGGCGTTGCTGGCAAGACCAGCATTTGTTGCCCAACCCTTGAGAAGGTGGTGGTGAGCCGCCTTCTTGAACTGCTGCAGTCCATGTGGTGTAAGTACACCCACAGTGCTATTAGGAAGGGAGTTCCAGGTTTTTGAGCCAGTGCCAGTGAAGGAACAGCAATACAGTTCCAAGCCGGGATGGTGTGTGACTTGGAGGGGAACTTTCAGGTGGTTTTCCCATGCATCTGCTGCCCTTGTCCTTCCAGGTGCTAGAGGTCACGGGTTTAGAAGGTGCTGTTGAAGGAGGCTTGGCAAGTTGCTGCAGTGCATCTTGTAGATGGAGGGAGTGAATATTTAAGGTGATGGATGGAGTGCCAATCAAGTGGGCTGTTTTGTCCCGGATGGTGTGGAGCTTCTTCAGTGTTGTTAGAGCCGCACTCATCCAGATCTGAGGTTGTAATTGTACAAGCCTTTTTTCCATCCACATGAACTTCTATTGCTCCTCCAAATCAATGACTGCCATCGGAATGTCTGAAGAAATTCCCAGATTGGACATTTTGGTTGCTGCCAGTATTCTGCAGTGACTAATTCACCTCCTGATGGCCCAAAGCCTTTGCACCATCTACAAGGCACAAGTCAGTAATGTGATGAAATACTCCCCACTTGCCTGGAGAGCAGCTCCAACAACACGCAAGAAGCTCAACACTATCCAGGACATCTACTGTGATTCTTGTATTTAAAAAGGGAGATAGAGTGCAAGGAATTATAAACAATTATCTTAATGGCACTTTGATGGAAATCACACCTACCAAATGGAAACATATTTATTTCATCATATGGGACACCACTGAAACTTTTAACTGGACATTACACGTAACTTGTTTTAAAAAACCAACAGAGCTGAACAGCTGAAAATATGTTTGTGCATTTGTATTCTGAGAGACTGTTGAATAGAGAGACAATGGGAATGCTCACTGATTCAATTAACAAGATTGTTCTGGGAAATCATGACAATCAACATTTTTTGTCTGTGTAAGAGCCAGAACTCCACCCCCCACCGAGTGTGTCTGGAAAGTTTTGAAATCAACAACTCTCCCAGAAGCTGCTGTTTCACACAAAGAGATGGTCACATGACCTACCTGTTGGCCAGACTGGTGACTTTTTGAATTGTGCCACACAGAACGGAACAGACTGCAATTTGAACCGAAAGGAAAAAGACTGCTACTGGACTGGCAGAAGGAAGATCTCTCTCTCCAGCAAACCACAGTGGCAGCATATGCCTCAAGACTACAGAACTTTACTGGCCAGCAAGAAGACAATTGAAATCTCACTTCAGCCTTCTCGTACCAGAGAAGCACGCTTACAAATTGTGCACTGAGCCCCAGTGAGAACTCCAAGACCTTAACTTCAATCAAGGACATTACATCAAAGACAAAAGACAGTAACTGAATTCCATTTATTGCCAACTCTTCAATCCGTCCCTAATTCTTTGTCCCCCTCTCTATCTATTTGTGTGTTTATCTTGTATGCATGCTAGCATGGTTACGTCGCATATTTTAGTAATTTTAATCAAGTTAGGGTGATAAGGCTAATAAACTTACATCTTTGGAGAGAGAAGCAGAGTTAATGTTTCAGGTCTTTCATCAGAAAGACTCTACTTCTCTCTCCACAGATGCTGCCAGACCTACTGAGTAGTTCAAGCATTTCTTGTTTTTAATTTCAGATTTCCAGCATCTGCAGTATTTTGCTTTTATTTAACTTACATCTTTCTTGTTTAAACCTGTCTGTTTGGTTCATTTGCAATTACAATTAGAGTGCCGTGAGCTCACTGAGGGGGTAAGCTAAAATCCCTGTGTTTTAAAAGATAGATCCTGTTACGGCCAAACCAGGAAAGGGACAAGAGGGGAGCCTGAGACCGCTTCCTCACCCAGTCGTAACAGAAATTTGGGGGCTAGCGTCCGGATTGGACCCAGAGACAAACGAGAAATTGGAAGTGGGAAATCAAATTGTTCCCAATCAAGAAAAGAAAAGACTTCAATACAGGTTTTCTTGTGGTTTGTGTGCGAGAATACTAACATGTCCACGACCAAAGCCAGTACTTCCCCAAGCCAGGGTGAAGTAACTTGGGATAAGTTAAAGGCACTATCTATGGGGGGGTTGAGGAATATGGCTGAGCATTGTGGGATCACTTTCCATGCCAAAGCTAGGAAATCAGGACTCCTAAGACTCGTGACCAACCATTTTTCCATCAAACCTGAAGAATCAACAGCAGGTTTAGAATTCGAGTCAGACAGCGTAATATTGGCAAAGATACAATTGGAACAGGGGAAACTTGAATTAGGAGAGAGAGAGAAAGAACCTTCCAAAGGGAACAGAAGGAAAGGGAGCTATGGTGACTTGAGTTAACTAGGGGCCGACAGAGTAACCCCAGTAAAAGCATGGTCAATATAGAGAATACAAGTAATTCGGGACTGTGTGCTGAGCTTTTGAAATTTTCCAAATTGATTCCAAAATTCAATGAGGGAGACATGGAAGCATTTTTTGTAACTTTTGTTAAACTTGCAAGGCACTTAAAATGGCCGGCTGAGAGCTAGACTCTCCTGCTGCAAAGCAAGTTAACCGGAAAAACCGATGAGATTTATTCCCTGTTGTCGGACAAGAGTTTAGCAAATTATGAACTGACTAAAAAGGATCCATAGGGCATATAAGCTAGCACTGGAAGCTTACCGCCAGAAGTTCCGAAGCCTCCGTGAGCAAGCAGATCAAACTTACTTGGAGTTTGAGAGGAGTAAGCAGCTGGTTTTTGACCAGTGGTTGAGAGCTCTTAAAGTACAGTCCACATATGAAAACCTCAGAAAGATAATTCTCCTCGAGGAATTTAAAAACTCTCTCCCCTCTCCATAAGGACCACGTGGAGGAACAAAAAGTACATAGAGTGAGGCAAGCCACAGTTCTGGCTGATGAGTTTGCTCTAATATACAAGTCAGTTCCCCAGGGGAAAACCTTTCCTAGTCACCCCCCACAAATCTGAAAAGGACAAAGAGTGGGAAGGTGATAGGAGCCCAAGCAGTTCTGGGAGAGAAAGAAAAGCAGGACACACAGGGGGCCCTCCTCCAGCCAAAAGAGACAGTGCTGAAAGTAGGAGTGAGACCCGGAGACCTGTGTGCTTCCACTGTAATAAAGCAGGTCATACAAAGAACAAAGAGCAGTACAGCACAGGAACAGGCCATTCGGCCCTCCAAGATTGCGCCAATCTTGATGCCTGCCGAAACTAACACCTTCTGCACTTCCGGGGCCCATATCCCTCTATTCCCATCCTATTCATATATTTGTCAAGATGTCTCTTAAACGTTGCTATCGTATCTGCTTCCACCACCTCCCCTGGCAGCAAGTTCCAGGCACTCACCACCCTCTGTGTAAAAAACTTGCCTCGCACATCCCCTCTAAACTTTGCCCCTCACACCTTAAACCTATGTCCCCTAGTAACTGACTCTTCCACCCTGGGAAAAAGCTTCTGACTATCCACTCTGTCCATGCCGCTCATAACTTTGTAAACCTCTAATCATGTCGCTCCTCCACCTCCGTCGTTCCAGTGAAAACAATCCGAGTTTTTCCAACCTCTCCTCATAGCTAATGCCCTTCAGACCAGGCAACATCCTGGTAAACCTCCTCTGTACCCTCTCCAAAGCCTCCACGTCCTTCTGGTAGTGTGGTGACCAGAATTGCACGCAATATTCTAAGTGTGGCCTAACTAAGGTTCTGTACAGCTGCAACATGACTTGCCAATTTTTATACTCTATGCCCCGACCGATGACGGCAAGCATGCTGAATGCCTTCTTGACTACCTTATCCACCTGCGTTGCCACTTTCAGTGACCTGTGGACCTGTACGCCCAGATCTCTCTGCCTGTCAATACTCCTAAGGGTTCTGCCATTTACTGCATACCTCCCACCTGCATTAGACCTTCCAAAATGCATTACCTCACATTTGTCCGGATTAAACTCCATCTGCCATTTCTCCGCCCAAGTCTCCAACCGATCTATATCCTGCTGTATCCTCTGACAATCCTCATCATTTCCGCAACTCCACCAACCTTTGTGTCGTCCTCAAACTTACTAATCAGACCAGCTACATTTTCCTCCAAATCATTTATATATACTACAAACAGCAAAGGTCCCAGCACTGATCCCTGCGGAACACCACTAGTCACATCCCTCCATTCAGAAAAACACCCATCCACTGATACCCTCTGTCTTCTGTGACCGAGCCAGTTCTGTATCCATATTGCCAGCTCACCTCTGATCCCGTGTGACTTCACCTTTTGCACCAGTCTGCCATGCGGGACCTTGTCAAAGGCTTTACTAAAGTCCATATAGACAACATCCACCGCCCTTCCCTCATCAACCATCTTCGTCACTTCCTCAAAAAACTCAATCAAATTAGTAAGACACGACCTCCCCTTCACAAAACCATGCTGTTTCTCGCTAATAAGTTTGTTTGTTTCCAAATGGGAGTAAATCCTGTCCCGAAGAATCCTCTCTAATAGTTTCCCTACCACTGACGTAAGGCTCACCGGCCTATAATTTCCTGGATTATCCTTGCCACCCTTCTTAAACAAAGGAACAACATTGGCTATTCTCATCTAAGAGCTGACTGCTGGAAACTACGGGGAAGGCCTGTAGGGTTAATCAGGGCACACCTGCCCAGTGCAGGAGCCAGCCCAGACCCTGATGGAAAGCACAGCTGAGCAGGCTGTGGCTTTAACTGCAGCAACAGTAAGACCTAGGAAAAATACTGCTGTGGGTGCAGGAAAATTTAATAGGATCCCTAAAGGTTATCAGGATTTTATATCTGAAGGGAGAGTAACCCCATACCCCTTGAGTGGAGCAAGCAAGCCCATAGTAATCCTCAGGGACACAGGGGCCGCCAGATCCCTTTTACTGGGAAAAGACCTGACCTTTCCCCGAGAGTTCAGTAAATACCAGAATGGTGGTGAATGTTATTGGAGGGCAGTGTACGCCTGTACCTTTACACTGGGTGCACTTGGAGTGTGACCTCATTTTAGGATCAGTGACTGTTGGGATTGTCCCTAATTTGCCTGTGGACGGGGTTGACCTGCTCCTAGATAATGATCTGGCAGGGGGCGAGTAGTGAAAGAGAGACCGAAGGAGGTAAGAGAAACAGGGTAGTGGCAGGACATGGTCCCCTGCAGTTCCCCTGAATGTGTAGTGAATCGGGCCATGATCAAACCAGCTCCCCAGAGGAGACTGAATTGGCACTGCAGACAGATGACCATGTTGTCTGTCTGTCTGAAACTTTCTTCGGAAAGTTAGAGGATCCAGGGAATGGATTAAATGGATTCTCTCTAGCTGAGGCTCAGTGAGCCGACCCAGTATTGTGAGTTAGCACAGGCTGCCCAGACTGAAATTGAAGCAGAGGGAGTCCCTGATTGCTACTATTTTAAAGAATGAGGTACTGATGAGGAAATGGAGTTCTCCTCACAGGCCTGAGGACAAAGAGTGGACAGTGGTTCACCAGTTAGTGGTACCACAGAGGTACCGGAGAGAAATATTAAGAACGGCCCATGAGATTATGATGGCTGTACATCTCGGTATATGATAAACCAAAGCCCGCATAAGACAGCAGTTTGACTGGCCAAGACTCCACAAGGATGTAGTGGAGTACTGTAGGAGTGGCCACATATGCCAGGTTGAGGGGAAACCCCAACCCGTAGTGGTATCTGCACCCCTAATTCCTGCACCGGCATTTGGAGGACCTTCCAGCAGAGGGCTGATGAATTGTGAGGGATTCCTGCCAAGAACAAAAGGGGACAGACAGGCACAGGTCTGGCAGAGAGGTAGAGAGGAAGGGGACATAAAGGACCAAGAGGACAGGTTAAAAGAGGTCCGGGAGGATTCCCAAATGAAAACCCCTGCTGTCCCATCAGCCAAACCTGAAATGTTGGAAAAAATAGATCCCACATCTTCCTGTGTAAATGCAGATATCAGAAGCACCCACCAGGGTTGCTAACTGCATTTGCAGAAATCTGCAGGGACAAAGAAAGTCCTCAAGAAGGCCGAGGTGAGGATGGTGCCTCATCTAGTCAAAGTGCTGCAGGGGAGTGCAGTGGAATGTTGACAAATACCTGTGAGCAGGAGTGTCCCAGAGGACAAAGGGAAAATTAGCAAAGAATCCACTCCCACAGTCAGGAGAAAAGGAAACCAACAATACCCTGAAGTGAATGGCACTTGCATGACTCACCAGAGCACTGAAAGTGAGGTCAGAGTGGATCCACCCACTGCCAACACCCGTGATCAGAGCTCCAACCTAGAGCTAATTAAATCTAACCATCCCCCTGCAGACCCCAACAGGAACAAAGGCACCCTAGACAGTGATATAAATGTGCAAACCCCAAACGTCCCCAAAAATCACGTTTATTGGGATGCCCATTCCCATTCAGGCAAGGGGGAGCCCAAGACTCCTTCCTCACTGGGTCGTAACACACTGCTAGGAAAAATAGTGGAATCCTTACTCAAAAATGTAATAGAAAAACATTTAGAAACTGAAAATATAATAAAGAGGATTCAGCACAGCTTTCAAAAGGGAAGGTCATGCATGATCAACCTTATTGAATGCTTTGATGAACTAACAGAAAAGGTCAATTACAGTAGTGTAATAGATGATATATATTTGGATTTTCAAAAGGCCTTTGTTAAGGTACTCCATAGTAGTCTCATGACGAAGGTCAGAACAGATGGGTCAAGATTTTGCCTCCGGTTGGGAACCCGATATTGGGACAACTTCCATTTCTTGACCCCACCAGGGGGGAGTAGTCACAGCCTGTGATTTTCACAGATGCGGGCTGCTAATTGGCTTGAGAACGGGTTGAGCGGTCAGTTAGCAGCAGTGGCTGTGGGATGGAAGCGGGACTGCTGAAATGCAGGCCCGATTTAAAGGCACCATAGCAGACATTTCTGAGGCAGCTATTTGGAAGCGGGATGCAAGCAGTAGGGCAACTGGAGGAGAGACAGAGGCCTGGCAACTGGAGGCTGTGAGGGAGAGGAAGGAGCAAGCAGCAAAACAAAGCTGGCCTGGCTGGAGGTAGCTGAAACAGTCAGCAGCAGGAGTGTTGTGCTGAGTAACTGGTGCAGTGCTGCGAGGTTCAATGACCATGCTCACTCTGTAAAGATGATTGCAACGCGAGACCCTGATGACAGGCCTCTGGGTATTCAACCTCCAGCAGACAAACCAGATGAGGAGCCTGAGGGTGCATGCTGCTCCTGAACATGGGAGTAATATGCCCAAGGTACCTACTGATCCCTCAGCAAGACTCAGAGCCCTAGCGCTGTTGAAGGTTTGCCAGCACTGATACATGCAGCTTCTCATATCAGTGAGCCACTGGCATTGATCAGAGAGGTCAACAGTGGATGCAGGAGCAGTGCACTGACATGCATTGAATGCATGCAACGCTCTGTAGCATGGACTGTGGCACCAGCAATGCAAAGATGCATCGAGTGGATACCAATTGTACCCTAGCTGGTGCTCCCCTCCATCCATTCAGAGCGTATCCAAGGGCTGAGGCAGTCACCGAGGAGGCTGAGGGAGCCTCCCCTCATGGATCACCATCATCATCATCAGCCTCCTTGGCCCCTCTGACGGACCATCTATGCAGCCGAGCACTGTGGCGGAGGCTGCCCCTGCATTACCGCCAAAGTGAAGAAGGGTCACTGACCTGAAACATTAACTCTGCTTCTCTCTCCACAGATGCTGCTAGACATGCTGAGTATTTCCAGCATTTCTTATTTTTATTGCAACCCTTAATGAGCTGATAATAAGCTTATTAACAAGATTAATTGGCCTCATTTTCAAATCAGTTGGGTTGCGAGGGCCCACCTTACCCCGCCCTGAGCAAAATCGCCGGTGGCAGGAATGGCGATGTAAAATCATCATGCCAGCCAGCAGTGCTAGTTTTTGTGCCCAACCCTGTCAGGATCCATGGGGTCAGGGGACAAGTGGCAGAATGAAAAGCCAGCTGGCCACCCAACAGAAAGCATCAGGTAGGGGTTAAAGGTCGTTACTCAGACAGGAAAAAGTTAGGAAGAGCAGATCCACAAGGATTGATGCTGGGACCACTGTTGTTCACAATTTACATAAATGATTAGGACCAGGAATCAAAACTGCAATTTCAAAATTTGCAATCAGCTCCAAATTGAGGGGTGGAGTTAATACGGAGAAGAACTGCAACAAAATACAGGAAGACCTTAAAAAACTTGCAGAATGGGTGTGTAATTGGCAAATTAACTTCAATATAGATAAGTGTGAGGCAGTACAACTTGGTAGGAAGAGTAAGGAGGCCACATACCCCTTAGAAAATGTGTCTAAATGGGGTAGGTGGGTTGGTATCCTTCCATCTATGAAAGATGATGGACATGCAGCAAACAGTCCATTTAGGTGGGGTGTCTTCTCTTGGTGCACCTTTGTTGATGGCTGTGAAGGACAATCCTTGTGAGGCAGGTTCTACCACAAGTGAAGCTGCCAAGAGATGCTGTGGGTTGTTGTTTATGACATCGGCGCCTGTTGCCAAGCTGCTGTAGCACTGGTTATTGTTGCAGTGCACACCTGTCTACAGGATGTGTTGCCATTTCCCTCTTTATCTAGTGACTCCCAAATGTAATAGTTGACATTTAGGGCCTTCATGTCCTGTTTGCAAGCATCTTTAAAGCGGAGCTTTGGGCACCCCACTGGTCGTCTAGCCCCAGCTACCTCACCATACAGTAGGTCCTTGGGTATGCAACTGTCTTCCATCCTGCAGATGTGTCCAATCCACTGAAGGCAAGGAGCTGAGGGAACTGGGGGTATAGATACACAAATCACTGAAAATAGTGAGGCAGATTAATAAGGCCATAAAGAAGCAAACAAACCACTGGGATTCATTTTGATAGGGATAGAATTAAAAAGCAGAGGATTTATGTTAAACTTCGATAGAACCTTGGTTAGACTACAATTGTGAACAGTTCTGGTCTCCATGTTATAAAAAGGATGTAGAGGCATTGGAGAAGGTATAAACAAGATTTACTAGAATGAGTCCAGAGCTAGGTTATAACAGAAAAGATTGAACAGGCATAGCGAGGATGCTTTCACTCCTAGGGAAGACCAGAACTGCAGGCCATAAGTATAAGATGGTCATTAATAAGTCCAATGGGGAATTCAGGAGAAACTTCTTTACCCAGAGAGTGATTAGAATGTGAAAATTGCTATAAATACTCTGTAATACTATGCAAATCTCCCCTTAACACTTGAAAAGGAATCTCATAAACACTCTCGCAGTAAATCCCAGCAGCACCTGTTTGTACTGGTGAGCAGATGAAAATAAAATTGGTGACCATTGTGGAATGAACTTACATAAGATTCCATTAAATTAAAAGTCTCTCCTTGCAAAATGACCAAAAGCTAGACTCAATGCTCAGTTCAACTGGTTGGATTCAGCAAGGCATTCTCTCCAAGTATTAGAATGCACCATCACTGCATTGACCCTGATACAACCTAACAGAGCGTAGAATATTCACCTTTGGATGATTGAATATACTTTTCATTGACAATAAATTAACTAAGTGTACCTTCTGTATGTGGATGAGATACCTTATCCACAGTTAACAATTGACCATTGAAATGAATGGAGGAACACTGCAATTGCAATGAAAAGAAAAGGCTTACATACCGTTAATATTTAATTGATTTAAGGAGTCATTTTACTACTTTGTGCTTTGGCTGAAGAGTCTTAGCTGCTAGAAGCACACATTAGAAATTTAGGTGCATGCTGTGCATAATTTTGTCTAATATGCACTGAAGCTTCCTGCCAGTGGCTTCAAGTCAGAAAGTGAGCTCTGAAGCACTAATTTTATTTTTTGTATATGTGCATTTTGCTCGGTATCCTGTGGCTGTGCCATGAATGTCAGTAAGGATTTTGATTGATAAACGTTAGGTAAGGAAATTGAACTCAAGTCACAGAATCGTTTCAGCGCAGAAGGAGGCCATTCGGCCCATCGTGTCTGCACTGGCTCTCTGAAAGAGCAATTTGCCTAGTGCCACTCCCCCGCCTTCTCCCCGTAACGCTGCAATTCTTCCTTTTCATATAATAGTCTAATTTCCTTTTGAATGCTTCAATTGAACCTGCCTCCACCACACTCTCAGACAGCGCATTCCAGACCTTAACCACTCACTGCATGAAAAAGTTTTTCCTCATGTCGCTTTTGCTTCTCTTAACCATTACTTTAAATCTGTGCCCTCTCATTCTCGATCCTTTCACGAGTGGGAACAGTTTCTCTCCATCGACTCTGTCCAGACCCCTCATGATTTTGAATACCTCTATCAAATCACCTCTCAGCTTTCTTTTCTCCAAGGAGAACAGTCCTAACTTCTCCAATCTATCTTCATAACTGAAGTTCCTCATCCCTGGAACCATTCTCGTGAATCTTTTCTGTACTCTCTCCATTGCCCTCATGTCTTTCCTAAAGTGTGGTGCCCAGAACTGGATGCAATACTCCAGCTGAGGCCAAAGTAGTGTATATAGTATACCATTATTCAAAGGCTGGTAAACAATTAAGTATAGAAATTATGTTTATATGGGAATTAATGTGGGGGAGGGGGTGTAAAAAGAAGGATTTTGAGAAGGGAATTATAAAGGTTTAGGGAAGAAATTTCAGATTTGGTCTAAGGCAACTGAAGGGTCTGTCAACAACTCTGTCAACAACAACAACTTCTCTTCCCATTCCCACACAATTACTTCTGGTGTCCAGCAAGGATCTATCCTTGGCCCCCTATTTCTCATCTACATGCTTCCCTTTAGCAACATCATCTGAAGACACAGGGAGGAATTTTATGCTCGCCCCTACGGTGGGTTTGAAGGTGGGAAGAGCATATAATCTGGTGTGATAGTGAGAGGGGAGGGCCCCCACCACCTTCCCGCCGCCACTGAAGTTAAGTCTGCTGTGAACGGCCTTCCTGCCCCACTGCCAATTGAAGCCCTTAAGTGGGCAATTAATACCCAATTAAGGGCCTCATCCTGCTACCGCCACAGTTAGCCATGCAGTGGGCAAGCCTGTCACCGCATGGGAAGCAGGGCGGGAAAAACCATGCAGGCTGCTTGCTGGCTCTGGGTGGTGGATGGGTCCCTCATTAATAGGCACTGTGCCTGAACGAGGGTCTCAGCATTAAGAAGGGGAGTCTGCTGAGAGCCAGCACCCTGCCGTTGCCGGTAAACTCCCCCCACCTCATTGCACACCCCTATCCTCCATGAACCCCACCCTGCAAGACCCCTCTCGCCCTGACCTACCTGTGGCCTGGGTCCAGCGCCACTCCTAGGCTGTGGGTGGGTGCTCCACCAGCAGCAGCCACCGTGTCTGCCATGGCACTGCTCAGTTAAAGAGCTTTGAACCTCTGATTGGCCGGCAGCTCTCAGAGGGTGGGACTTCCATCACCGGGGTCCTTGATCCCGTGGAAAGTTCGCCGCTGTCCATGTAACTGTGTAATTGGCACTTGATTCAGCGGGCTTCCAACAGAAGAGGCAACTCGGGCTTCTTGGCATCGCTTTTGCTGGACGTTGAGACCTCTGTCACTCGGATAAAATCTCGACCACAGTGTCAGTTTCCACATGTACTCAGATGACACCCAGCTCTACCTCATAGCCACTTCTCTCAACCCTTGCGTTGTCTCTAAATTGTCAGACTGCTTGTCTGACATCCAATGCTTAATGAGCAGAAACTTCCTCCAATTAAATATTGGGAAGACCGAAACCATTGTCTTTGTTCCCTGCCACAAATTTTGTTCTCCAGCCACCTACTCTATCCCTCTCCCTGGCAACTGTCTGAGTCTGAGCCAGATTGTTCGCATTCGTGGTATCACATTTGACCCTGAGATGAGCATGCAACTCATATCCGCGCCATCACGAAGACATCACATAACATTGCCTGACTCTGCCCTGCCACAGCGCAAGTTCTGCTGAGATCCTCACCCATGCCTTTGTTATCTCTAGATTTGAATATTCCAATGCATTCCTGGCCAGCCTCCCACATTCTACTCTTCATAAACTAGCTCATCCAAATCGCTGCTGCCTGTGTCCTAACTTGCACCAAGTCCTGTTCACCCATCACCCCCTGTATTCACTAGCCTACATTGGGTCCTGGTTAAGCAAGGCCTCAAAGTTAACATGCTCATCCTTATTTTCAAATCCCTCCATCCCCCCCCATCTCTGTCATCTCCGTTAGCCCCACAATCCTCTGAGATATCTGCACTCCTCCAATTCTGGCCTCTTGAGCATCCCCAATTTTAAGCGCTACACTATTGGTGGGTGTGCCTTCAGCTGCCAAAGCCATAAGCTCTGGAATTCCCTCACTAACCCTCTCTGGCCCTCTTCCTCTCTTTCCTCCTTTAAGACTCTCCTTATAACCTACCTTGTTGACCAAGCTTTTTGTCATCTGCCCTAATATCTCCTTATATGGCTAGTTGTCAAATTTTGTTTGATAATGTTCTTGCGAAACGCCTTGGGACATTTTACTATGTTAAAGGTGATGTATAATTGCAAGTTGTTCTAATTTTTGTTGATGCAGTCAATGGAAAGAGGATGCACAAGAGGGCAAAGTTAGAGGACTAAAGGGTATCAGGAGGGATGTAAGGTTATAGGAGGTGAGACACATGGGATGGAATCTTGTGCACGTTAAGAAATAGTCATGGGACCATTTTCGGGTCCCAACCCTGCACTTGTTGTCTCCATGCCCACTTGGGAGATCTTCGCAGAAGCGGCCAACTAAGAAGCCGGCTCCGGGTCTGCCGTCCAATTAAGGACAGCGGGCAGGTTACTCAGGTTGCAGGCCCAATCAGGGGGCCTACAGTCTTGGAAGGACGGCAGCTCCACTGCCATAGGTCGGCATTGCTGCTATAGGAGGGGACTGCAAGGGTGCCTCCATCTTGAGGTGCCCTCTGAAGACATATTAAATTTCATTAAATAAATGGTGGCCAAAGTTGCCAGGCCATCCCCTGCGGTGGGACCCCCACAGGCCAGCTGCTGGCAAGCCGTCTCCAGGCTTCTGCCATCTTGACCCTCAGTGGGGGTGCCCATTTGTCTCCGAGACGATCCACAAATGGGAAGTTAGTTATGCAGATTGGCTACCCGCCAGTACTGGGTGGGTAGCCTCTGTCAGTGGTGACCTGCCTCCGGGAAGATCACCCGAAGGAGGGGGGGGTAACCCGTCGGCCAGCTGATCCAACGCTAATATTTCAGTCTTTTCTCTCAGTTCTTCCTTCAAGCTCGCCCCTGCGGGATGGGGAAGACTCTACTCATAGAGAGGGCAAGGCCATGAAGAGATTTGAATGTGAATGGAAGGTATTTGAGACAGGAAACATGTAGGTTGATGAAGATGGGAGTTTTAACCAGCAGAATTCAGTGCGGGGCAGAATACAGGTAGCTTCTTTTTGGATAAATTAGAATTTGTAGAGGTTGGAAGACCAGAAGGGGGACATTGGAATAATCGACTCTGGAGGTGGACATGACTCTTCTGGATAATTTTACTCTTTATAGGGTTGATGCCTGTGTTGTAAATGAACTGGAACAGCTTGGCTAAAGGTGCAGCTCGTTCTGGAGCACACATCTTCAGCACTACAGCCCGGTATGCTGTCAGAACCCATAGCCTTTGCTGCATCCAGTGCGCTCAGCTGTTTCTTGATATCAAGTGGAGTGAATTGAATTGGCTGAATTTTTAAAAAATCAATTAATGTAAAGGATTTACGTTTAATCAGTCCTCTATTTATTTTTTACTATCCAAGAACTCGTCATTGTTCTGAACAAAATGAAACGGGTGATTGTTTAACACCCTGTCACAAGTTACCAAATTTGGCAAACATCATTTGGCTTGACTATCCACCATCATCTGTAAATGTAACCACCAACAGTGAACATCTGGTGGATTTCTTCATCTCTAAGGTTGAGGATATTGGACAGCTACCTCTGACACTACTTTTCCATCTGCTTCCAGCCTCTCCTGCAATCACCCACCCAATAACCTGCTCGCCCCTGCTCAGTTTCAGTTCTGCAGGACCACTCGGCTCTAGACCTCATTATAGCTTTGGTCCAAACATGGACAAAAAAGCTGAATTCCAGAGGTGAGGAGAGATTGACTGCACTTGACATCGAGGCAGCTTTTGACCCAGTGTGGCATCGCAAAGCCCTAGTAAAACTGAAGTCAATGGGAATCACAGGGAAAACTCTCCACTGGTTGGAGTTATATCTAGCACAAAGGAAGATGGTTGTGGTTGTTGGAGGCCAATCATCTCAGCCCCAGGACATCGCTGCAGGAGTTCTTTAGGGAAGTGCCCTAGGCCCAACCATCTTCAGCTGCTTCATTAATGACCTGCCCTCCATCATAAGGTCAGAAGTTGGGATGTTTGTTGATTATTGCACAGTGCAGTTCCATTCACAACTCCTCTGATAATGAGGCAGTCCATGTCTGCATATAGCAAGACCTGAACAACATTCAGGTTTGGGCTGATAAGTGGCAAGTAACATTTGTAATATACCAGTTCCAGACAATGATAATATCCAACAAAAGAGAGTCTAACCATCTCCCCATGACATTGAGTGGCATTACAATCACCAAATCCTCCACCTGTCCCTCCGGCAGCAGTGTGTACCATCTACAAGATTAACTGCAGCAACTCGCCAAGGTTTCTTCGACAGCACCTTCCAAACCCGCAACCTCTACCACCTCGACAAACAAGGGCAGCAGATGCATTGGAACACCACCATTTGCAAGTTCCCCTCCAAGCCACACAACACCCTGACGTCAAATGATCTTGCTGTTCCTTCATCGCCACTGGGTCAAAATCCTGGAACTCCCTGCCTAACAGCACTGTGGTTCAAGAAAGCAGCTCACCACCACTTTCTCAAGGGTGGTTCGGGATGGGCAATAAATGCTAGCCTGGTCAGTGACTTTCACATCTCAGGAACGAATAAAAGAAAAATTTCCTGCTATGGTCGTCCACTAACACAAAAATCTCACATGTTACTGTTTTTATCAATAAGCTTTTATACTGACTTTCTTTTACAGAGTGAAAACCCAGGACCAGGTTACTATGATCACAGTCATGGGCCAATCGAAACTTTTAGCACCTCTTTCTCCAAAAGAGGAATGGGTGGACTTGCATCCAAAGTGAGTTTTTTAATTTTCTTATTGTAATGTAATAGTGATACAAAGGAAAATATTCTGCCCTTGTTTGGTAAGCTTTTACTCTGTGCTAATTGTTCTGCAGATGGTTGGGTCTTTGTGCAAACAGCCTCTGTAAAATAGAAAAATAGTAGAAACTGCATTTGACTGATCATCCAAGGGATTTGCTTGGGAAGTCTTAATTGATTCCAGATAGAGCTAAATCTGCATCTGAACCATAGTTAGAGCTGAAATGCATTGTGTCCTTTCCAGATTGTTTTCTTCCTCTCATCATTGTTCCATGATAAGATTCCTTCCCTTTTGCTCACTGTTTAGGCACGCCGCCTTGAACGGAAAAAAAATTCTCAGACGCCAGGAGCAAATGCATACAACATTCCATCTCCATTTTTGTCAAAGGCAGACTATCACATAGGGAACAGCAGTATGTTCCAGCCACCCATTGCTATGAAAGTGGATGATCCCAAAAGGTGGACACCAGGTCCCAATGAGTATAATGTGAGTAGTGAAATTCAAGATAGTTGAAAGGTTGCTATAAATGGAGCAAGCATCTGAGAGCTACCGATTGAGTGAAGCAGTCTGGGTTATGTTACAATACACTCCAAATGGAGAATTAAATTAGCTCGTTGTTTATTACATTGATTTCTTTGAGTTCTTTCCAGTGTACATTATAGATAGTTATGTGTATGTGAAATTTTTGTTGGGAACAATCAGAGGTAATATTTTTATTCAAGTAAAAATGCTGTTGTTGCTTTTCTGATGGCTTAATACACTGTGTGATACTATTGAGCTGTACAGACTAAGAAAGCTTCAGCTTTAATAACTAGTCTTTTTTGAAGATTTCAGCCTGGGATAGGAAAACACTGGTCTTTATTTCTTCAGCTATCCAACCACTGCAAATTAACTTTCTTGCGCTTAACCAGAATGCAGACCATTCCTGGACCATGATATTGCAGTTGTGTAAGGATTATCATGTATTATTTCTTCTGAGAAAAACAAATTAAAAACAGTGAAATGTTATGGAATTTTCATTGGTTACATTTTACTTTATTTATGTACAACCTTGTAACAACAACAGCAACTTCCATTTATATAGTGCCTTAACATAGTAAAGCACAGGGGCGGAGATGAGTGACATTATGGAGGTGGTAGTAGGTGGTCTCGGTAATGATGATTATAAGGGGTCAGAAGCTCAGCTGAGGGCCAAATAGAATGTCGCAAACAGTCTGACTCAGCCTCAAACAGTGGGCAGGGAGAGGGATGGAATTGATCGCTAGGGAACAGAGTTTGTGGAAGCGACCGAAGACAATGGCTTTGGACTTCCTAATATTTAATTGGAGGAAATTTCTGCTCCCCCAGGACTAGATGTTGGATAAGCAGCATAACAAATTAGAAACAATGGAAAATAGACAGAGGTGGTGGTGGAGTAAAACTGGGCATCATCAGCGGACATGTAGAATCTGATATATTTTTGGATGATGGTGCTGAGAGGCAGCACACAGATGAGAAGTAATAGGGGACCAAAGATAGATCCTTGGGAGATTTCAGCAGGTAACAATGCGGGAGCTGGAAGAGAAGCCATTGCAAGTGTTTCTCTGATTATAAATGGATAGATAGGAATGAAACCAGCTGCACTCCTGCACAGCTGGACAGTGGAGGAGAGGCGATGGGGGAGGATTGTGTGGTCAACCTTTAGAAACATTGCAGACAGAATGAGAAGAATGAGGAGGGTTAGTTCACCATGGTTACCGTCACATAGGATGTCAGAAAGCATAAACATTGCAGAAGAAATACTTGCAGCAAAGAGTTGATGCCCTCCAAAGCCTGGATAGACCTACTACAGAATCTACCGCAGCTCTCTGGCAAATTTGGTCGGGCATGCCAAAATAATTAGCTTCAAGATGCCACAAAATTGCTGAAGCCCTCAGTGTGGCACATAACAACTTGCTTAATGGTTTGAATTTTCAGCTCCCTCGAAAATACCAGTGCCGGGTGGTGTGATACCCTACCCACTCCTAATGCTGTCTCGGGACACCAATCCCAACGGCGGCTATTTTGGAGCGGGGTCGAGTTCGGGGTTCAGGAAGACCACCTGCCCCCAAAAGGTGGGTAGGCAATTAGGCTTATTAAGAGCCTTGTTAAAGAGACAATTAGGAGGCCCACTGGTATTTTCCAGTTGGCCTCCAGTTCCCCGATGCAATGGCGATGGGGGCCGATCAACTACCTGGAGATGGGAATCCAGCAGCAGGCTGGGGTGGCAGTTCTCCTGGCAGGCCTACAGGCCCTCCCTGCCTGTCTGGAGATACAGGCAAAGACCATCCTATATCAAGTTCCCTCTCCCCAACAGTTGTAGCCTGGATGTTTTTTCAGTTTTTTTAATTAAAGTTTTTAAGAAGTGGCCGAGAGGGCACCTTCTTATTGGGGTACCCCCCTTCAATTACTTACCTTGTGCTGCAGTCGGGTGCTCCACTGAAGCTGAAAGGTCTCTGATTGGCTCTCTAGCTTTAAGACCCCGCCCACTGCCTTTAATTGGACGGGGAACCTGTCTCCATGCCAATTAAGGGCTTACCCATGTGAAAATCCTAACTTTAATCAGTTTCCCCACCCCCACCCCCACCCCCCGAGACAGATTTCTGACCCGAAAACAAACCTAGCTCCTATTTCCCGTCTCCTTGGCGAAAATTCAGCCCAAAATGTCTGCTGGAATATCTGAAATGTATTGGGTGCGAGGTGGTTTCAAGATATTGCTTCAGAATCATCTCCCCCGTGTTTGATTTCCCTCTTCACTCACATGGACCAATCCAGAGCTCTTAACTGTTATGCACTGATTGTGATACCCTACCCACTCCTAATGGAGACATGCCCTACACAAAACACAACACGTTTGAGAAACAGCTCCCTGCAATAGATGCATGGCATATTAGGTGAAAGAGGCCAACAGAGATTCTGGCTAAAGTCAGGTAAAAGGATATGGATAAGAAGTAAATGAAGCTCAGCTCGTTGGGAATGGAGACAGTGAATTTTGGTAGTCTAATATTGTGTCTATCATTGCAATACAACATTAAATTTGTGTACTAATTTCCTGACTTAAAGTCCTTTTAGGCTTATTTGGCTCAGTTAGAAGCACTCGCCTCTGAGTCGGAAAATTGTGTGTTAAAACCCCATTGCGGACTTGAGCACATAATTGAGCTGGCACTACAGTACAGTACTGAGGGAGTGCTGTATTGTCCGAGGCCTGTATGCCATTCTTAGGTGGATTTCAAAGGTTCTATGGCACTATTTGAAGAACAGTAAGGAACTGACCTGGTCAATATTGTACTATTGCCAAAGTTCAATTTTACCCCCTTATTTTGTTATTAAGTAAAAAGTACAAAGCCGCCAAAAAAATTTGCATTTATATAGTGGTGGAATCTTATTGCCTTTAATGAATTTCAGAGGTCAGTTCCAAAAGCAGGCCCCAACCCCGCTGGCTGCCCACCTGCCCAATCTTACTGGAGGTGGTCAATTAAGAGGCCGCCTCCAGGAGCCCTGTCCATTTAAGGACAGTGGGCAGGGCATGAACCCAGCTGGACCAATGGGAGGACCCACAATGTTGTCCTGCTGGCAGCCGCACTGGGAGAGGCGGCTACTGCTGTGGCAGGCAGGAGAACACAAAGGTACCTGAAGATGAAGGCGCCCTGTGAAGATGGCATCTGGCTGCAGCTTTGGCCCTGTAGCAGAAGCAGCTCCTGGAAGTGGGGGAATAAATAAAGGAGGCTTTGCTGGCTCCTTGGGAAGCCATCTCCAGGGACATGCTGGGCTTCGCCTGCAGCATGGGGCCCCTCCACCACCAGTAGGATCGTGGCGGTGTCCCCAATTTGGTCCAGGTGTCAGTTATTTGGCACTAATTGGCTACTTGCTGCTGCTGGGCAGGTGGCCGCTTCCATTCCTCACTTGCTTCCGGCCTGGAGGTGGGAACGCGTCAGGTCGCTGACCCAACGTGCCTTTTTCAAAATTTCCTCGCACGTCACCAAAGCCAACTCCGCGCAGCTGGTAAGATTCCGCCCAGTGTCTTTCACAACTGCAGGATGTCTCCAGCGTTTTACAGCCAATGAAGTATTTTTGAAGTGTAGCCATCGTTGTAATGTAGGAAACGCGGCAGCCAATTTGCTCACAGCAAAGTCCCACAAACAACAATGTGATAATGACCAAATAATCTATTTTTTTAGTGATGTTGGTTGAGGGATAAATATTGGCCAGGACACTAGGGATAATTCCCCTGGTCTTCTCTGAAATGGGGATCTTTTACATCCACCTAAGAGAATAGACAGGGCCTTAACATCTCATCTGAAAGACAAAACCTGTGACAGTGCAGCACTCCCTCAGTACTGCATTGGATTGTCAGCCTAGATTTTTATGTTCAAGTCTCTGGAGTAGGGTTTGAACCCTTGAACAGAGGTGCCAGTGCTACCAACTGAGCCACAGCCAGCAATTCAGCAGGAGCAGTAAGAGAGCAAGGATAGTTGCAGACAGTCCCAGGTAACCAGTGAGGGAGCAGAGCAAAAGCACAGAGAGAGAATACAACTCATTGTTAATCTTGGACATACACACAACACTGTGGGGAATGTACTGGTGTGTGCAAGAAAATTGTAAAAGTAACTTCCAAAGTACGTGTCACATTTCAGGATTTCTGATTATTTCTGCACTGAAGGATCTTGGTATACATTATAGGAGAATAATAGTTTCTAATTTAACTCACAAAAAGGTTTAAAATCTTCCTAACAACATAAGGCTAGAGAAAGATGTGAATTCAAGCCAGACAAGCCATTTTATTCAATGATGCTTCGTGAATACCACTTCAGCTTGAGACAATATAAATTGGGTAAAACTTCTTGTAAACCATCCAGACTCAATATTATGTCAGCATGGACCTATTCATTTAAGAACAGCAGAAGATACCGTTGAAGTAACCTCATCTAGGAAGGCAGTAGCTGATTAAATTGGCAGTCCTATTGGCCAGTGCAATACACAAGTTTGGGGCAATCTTTTGAGACAATCCATTGAGATTGACAGACAGAGAGCAAGCCAGAATTCCTTCGAACTGATCAGAATCAGTGGAATTATTAAGCAGCAACATGGTACTTAGCCTGCTAGAAGGGACAGTGGGCATATTTAATTATTATTTCATTTGTTACAAGGTGTGATACTGAATGAAGCTGAAATGCTTTGAGATTTATTAAAAGTGTCACTGTACATGTTTGCTTAACAATTGCAAAATAAACTAGTTTGTTAATTTACCTTCAGCCTTATCTTACTAATCAGTCTACCTTTCAGAAGTTCAGGGACGTGCAGATAGAGGTACATGTGTGATTACAGTACCTGGTTAATCTAACTTGGAATTTCACTGTTATAATAATACCTGGGTCACACTATCATGACTATATCTTGGGCAGCAAAGGTAACATCCTGTTCTTAATTATCTCGGCTGATACGTCAATGTAGTACTTTGGAAGTACTACATTGTTGGAGGTGCCATCTTTCAGAGAGTCATTAAATTGCCCTTTCAGTTGCTCAAAAGATTCCACGGCATTATTTAAAGAAGGGGAGAAGGGTTCTTCTGCTATGCTGGCCAATATTTATACTTTATGTTTGTTGTGCACAAATTGGCTGTTGCAGTTCCCAACATTGAAATAGTGATTAAACGTGACAAGTACTCCATTGATTGGGAAGTCTGTTGGGACATTTTGAGAGTGTGGAAAGTGCTGTATTAAAGCAAGTTCTTTCTTTTTTCTGTAAGGGACAAAGCTATTAGGAGAGAGCAGTAGCACTGACCCTGAGAGAGTATCGAAAGGAGGCCTGAAATCTGTAACAGTAGGCATATGATTTTGTCACATGAAACATCAACAACTGTAGGCAGCCATGTTTGCTGTGAGCAATTATTCATGTCTGCTTAAGGAAAATTTGACTGGCTTCTGTACCAGAGAAAGGATTATTTCTGAAGAAAAAAATGACATAATGCCATTATTCTAATCTGCAGAATCCAACATGGGGGAAGGGATGGGGCGGTGGGGGGGTGAGGGGGGAGAGAAGATTCCCTGCAATTCTTGCACTGATGGGTTTATATAGATAAATGCAAAGTGAACATTGATATTATCATAGAATCATAGAATGGTTACAGCACAGAAAAGGCCAATCAGCCCATTGTGCTTGTGCCAGCTCTCCAAGAGAAACTCACAGAAGGAATTCAATGTAATATTTACAACTCTTTCCACAGATTTCTCATGTTTATCTTGGGAAAACTAATAATGTCTCCGCTGAATCAGTATTTTTATCAAAAACCAGCAGAGACATGATTCCACCTGGGACACTGAAGGTACCCTCTCCATGTAAGTACACACATCCTATAACACAAGGAAATAGTCTGCGCTTAGGTGCTTTGCGAATGAATATGACAAGACTGCATTGTTCCTTACTGGAAAAACAAGCTGAGCCATTGAGGAAGTTAGTTAAAAATAATATTTAACGTTTGATCCACAGCATGTATTCCTGTCCTGCAATCAAATTGTATAGGTTTGATTTGCATGTCTTTTTTTTTGTTTTGGCTCACTTCCATATTCATCAGTTTTGCTAAAACTGAAGTGGATCTTTTGTCACAAAACTTCATTACTTCATAGTATCATTTATGTGTGAAAATAAGTCACCCTTATTTTTGTTAATGCTGCTCTATATTATTTCTGGGTCAGTGAAAGGAACTGCAAAGCTGTGGGGAGAACTGAACTTAGGACAAATATCTTTGGCTTCTTTCCACTGATCAACTAAAACTCTCCTTAAATCACCAACAAAAACGCTTCTGTGGATATTTTTTGAAGTGGAAACAGGATAGGGTAGTGAAGTGAGTTAGACAACTTTCATTTCACCTCAAGGGTCTTAGTAATAATACAAATTTCACTGACTGCATGCAAGCCTTTTCTCTCTCTCTCTTGGATGCAAATGTTGCTTTGTGTGGTTTTAATCCAGTTCTTTGTAGGTAGAAGCTCACAACACAAAATTGTCTGTAATTTGTACAAAGTGATACTAAGTTGTCAATGTTATATCTCACTCTTTTATCTATGCTGCTGGCCTTTTACATAGATACATAGATTATAGTGGTTCATCTGCATTATTGGAAAGTCAATAAAAAATCCCAGGAGTACAGTGCAAATTTTCTAGTTTTCTTTTTATTAGTTCTTGGGAAGTCTATATTTAGTGCCTCTGTGTCAATGAAGTGAATTGGGCCAGACTTTTCTCAAAGCCCGGGTTGTCCTGCCATTGGGACCAAAAGTGGACGGATGGCAGAACCCTGGGTTGCATTTTACTGGCGATGGCCAATTAAAAATCTGCAGCCAGGACCACCACCCAATTGAGGATGGTGGCCCACCTCCCAGAGCTGCCAGCCCAGTCATAGGGTTGGCAGCTCGGCAGCCTTGGCAATGTCACTTTTAGAGGTGGTCGCTGCTGAGGCTGCAGGAAGATGAAGAAGGTGCCTTCATGTTGAGGCACCCTCAAAGGCCAGGTACATTTTTTAGTTTCATGTGCCAGTGGGAGTGGGAAGTGGTTGATAATTGGGCAATTAATTGGTTTAATTGGCGCCCGCCTCTGGTTGGCGGGCGGACACACCACTGAGGTTGCCACCCCTGAGAATATACCGTGGCAGTGGGAAGAAGTTTGGCTTCCCTTCCAATGCCTTCCGCCGCCATTTTACGACCCTTCCTGCCTCCCAGCCGGTCTCCAGAGGGCTGGTGAAATCCAGCCCATGGTTGTTGAGCAAGATAATCTACCTCTGGTCTCTCAATGTACTTCAGGTAACAAAGCAATGCAATAGGCAAAAGAGTTTTCCTAGTTTTGATAATAGCTCGCTGTACAATACGATTCTTTTGTTGCAGTTGTCTAGGCTCACAAATAGTGAAGAACATTTGTTTTGTATTATGAACTGTACCATCTATAATAATAGTACTTGGTTTTTGTCTGTTCAGACTGTTTTGACTGGCCAGTTTAAGGGGCAGGTCTGTTGGTGGGTTTATTTTCTGAGCAGTGCCTGGCATATGCTGAAGCATGTGGGGCACTTGGAGGACTGGAGCGTATGATGCACGTGTGGCTGCCAACAGAGGCGGAGGGGTTGGGGTTGGTGGAGAACAAAAACAGTGGAAGGTAAGGGGAACCCAATAACAATGTTAGCCTGAAATAAAAACAAAAAGTGCTGGAAAATACTCAGCAGGTCTGGCAGCATCAGTGGAGAGAGAGGCAAAGTTAATGTTTCAGGTCAGTGACCTTTCATCAGAACTCATGTTGAGGCCATCAATTAGGAGGCCATCTCCCAGAAGATTGTTGAGCCGGTCTCACTGCCAGCCAGTGCGGACTCGGGATCCCCATCAGTCCCAATGACGGGGTCCCAAAGCCTGCGGGAAAATCCAGCCCAATGTGTCAGGTTGACAACCTTTCATCAGTTCAGTGCTGATGAAGGATCATTGACCTGAAACGTTAACTCTGTTTCTCTCTCCACAGATACTGCCTAAGCTGCTAAGTATTTCCAGCATTTCTTGTTTTTATTTCAGAATTCCAGCATCTGCAGTATTTTGCTTTTACCCTGACTGGAGACATTGTTTCTGTGAGGGATGGGATAGGACTGATGGGATGGGATGGCATGAGAGGGATGGCACAGGCAGGATGGAATAGCATTGGAGGGAGTGGATGGCATGGAAAGGGTGGAATGGGAAGGGTGGATGCAATGTTGGGATTGGTTAAGTGGGGCAAAATGGCAGGGGCAATTATTTGAAACAACTTACTATTGGAAAGAAATTCTTTGTGATAAAAATGAAGATTCACTAGATTTGAATGTAAATGTTTTTGAAAAGCTGTCAGGTGAATTTAAAAAATACATCAGCATTGAAGAAGATGCTAACAGTCTATACCCTCCAGAGTTTCTGCACAGTCTAACTCCAATGGGCATGCCACTGCACAAACTTAGACTTAAGGGACTGGATTTTGTTGAGGTCCTGATGTTGGATCGGTCGCCGGGGGGGTGCCAGAAGATTGCACTGACAGCGGCCCGCCACGGAGTCAGACGCCGGGAGTGCCGGGACTGATCTTCCTGGCGACGGCGAGGCTCCATGGCGGCCCCCCGCTGCTGGGTGACGAGACCTGGCTTTACATATGTAAATGAGGTACCTGAATAAATTTAAATACAATTCACACCAATCTTACCTGCTGCCCGGGATCTTCTGAGCGGTGGCTGGCACTCACCCACCTTCACTTGCCCATCCAGGGAAAGCAGGGGCCACTGAGGTGGGGAAAGGGGTTACTAATGATTTTCAGTGTAGTGGGGAGGTGGGGTGGGGGGGGAGGGGAGGGGGGTGTCTATGGCGCCAAATGTGCATTAATAGTGTCGGCAAAGGGGGAAGGGGTGACCTCTGCCCTTTGAACAGTTAGGGGAGGGAAGTCAAGTCTTGCTGGTAAGTGTTTTGGTGGGGGGAGAGGGAAACTATGTAAGTGTTATTGGGGGGGAAGGGGCGATAGTGTTTTTGCATTGCATTGGGTGGGGTAGGGCTTTAGACATTTAAATTTAGCAGCAGGGCTAGCTGCCCTTTAAAAATGGCACCAGCGCTTGCGCACAGGCAACTGACGCCGTTGCTGGCGTCACAGAGCCCGCCCCCACCATGTGATTGGGGCGGTGCGGCCCGACCGACTTATTATGTTGGGCTGCCGCGCAGTAGATCGTAGCGGCATGGGCAGTGTTCGCCCGCCACCATTCTCAGCGGCAGGAGAAGAAAATTCAGCTTATGGAAGGAGCAGTTATAATGTTGCTGTAAAACTTGAATCCCAAACAAGGACTTTGTCCTGGACCAAGATTGGCAGATAGGAAGCTGTTTTCTTTGATGAAAGACGCTGAAATTATAAAAAGCAG